>NC_060213.1:45947500-46247500 GCF_021130785.1 Homalodisca vitripennis
TTGAAGCAGAAGTGACCCAGATCTTTTTTATTCGCATTCACTCGAAAAAGGGTTATAAGTACCGAGCTGTAAAGAAATCGGTTAATGAAATTTTCAACTGTTCTGAACATCTACATCTCATCGAATTTCGTATACCTGGGTCAACAATATTTACTGAAATATAAGAAAAGCTTATAACACTAATTATATAAAAAAAAACGGCCCCCTTCCTCGCCTAGCGAGTCTTGGGGACGCCATTTCAGGTTTTGTTGACTTTCATTACGACAGCCTACATAAATTTAAGAAAGTCATCAAACAAATCAACTTACCATCTCTGGGTTGAGGAATTCCTTTTCGTTCAAGTCCTTATTTCTTCCCCTTCCGTGTAACCATTAGATACACAAAATTGTTCGTTATATTTGTATTTCTTATTACCTATTTATTTACTTTTACCTTTTTGTCTAGTTATTGATTTATTAATACGTAATTATTGTTGAACTAAAATTATATCTAGCTCTGTTATCGCTTAATTTATAGATTCATTATTATTGTATTTATTTTTGCATGCCATATTTTAATTTATACTTAAGCTCTACTTTCTCATTGTTGAATTTATTGTTGTTATACGTATATTTATTAATTGTTATAATTATAATTATTATTAAATAACTTGTATTCATTGATAATCTTTTCATATGTTTAAAAAGACATTTCAGTTGGCGAAATAAATAAATAAGGATTATATTAACCGACTGACCGTACTATTGTGTTTAAAAACCACATTTTGTTGGCCACATCTGTCAAATTATCCACAGGATGCTTTACACATTAGTGCACGAGTCAAGAGTAATTTTAAATTATAGAAACAAACACCCTGGTTTTTTTATCGGTAGAGGTATTTTATTGAGAAAGAATTCGATCATTTGCCGCGCTACTTGTTGATAAGGTTAAAATAGAAACGTAGCAAAAGAGATACAAATATCAGTATTATACTTTTACATCTGGATACTCTTAAACCGACCGACCGTCACATACACAAATAATAGTTATACCGTGATTAGACGCACAAATAATTGTTTCGCCGTCAGTGAACTATAACAGTATACTGAAAGTCTCCTCTTGAAGAGTCTGTAATCTGTAAACTATTAGGTAACGCTGATTAAAGATTTATTTTCGTGTCTAGCAGTCTGTTTTAAGATTTTCAAGCTAAACAAACATACTCTGAAAATCAATTATAAAATTTTTACGCCTTCTGTAGCCCACTTATATTGACCTCAACCAATACTATTGCGTCTTACTATAGATTAAACTGCTAGGAAGAATTCTGCTATTGATTTTAAGAAGAAACTAGGTGTACTTATGCAATGAAAATTTACTCTCAGTTTCTAGATTCTAAGCTAGAATACACCTTATTTAAGTTAAGGCTCCCTTTCGTAAAATGTTAGGTTTCATACCAAAAATTCTGCACGATTAGTAATAATTATGTATTAGTAAATTTGATAATTCCACTTAGAAATTAATTATAAAAATGCTTTCTATATTTTTGGCTGGAATTTATTTCAATATGTAATTTATTGAATTACAGTATTCGAAGAACAGTTGTATGGTAAACAATAGTAAGTATTAAGTTGTAAAGTTTAAAATAGCTGACTGAATCGCTAATAAAAGCGTTCATGTGTTGTTATACAAGCACGCTAAAAGTGGTTGAATGTCACACAAAACTAACAAGATAGAGAAATAAAGTCTGTTATTGTAAATTGATCGGTTGTATTGAACTAGGTAAAAGCAAATAGAAGCACGTTTTACTAAAACCGCACTTTATATAGACTATGAATATTTCCTTGTTGCCGTTTTGGTTAAAAGCGTTTGTTCTTAATCGCTGTTCAGTGTTAGTGTTTTGCTAACCATGTTATTTTGTGTTTTATATTTTATACAGTTTATATTACATTTTGACTGGTATCATGTTTTTCTAAAGTGTGAAGACGAACGTTATAAGCGCATTTTTGCCATTGAATATCTCAGACATAAATAATTTGGATATTAACTCCATTAGTTTTATTTTGACCAGTTAAGTGTTACTGTACTTCATTTTAATGTATTCCAATTGAAATTCAAATGTATAGTTAAAATTGAAATAAATCATGGTCAAGGTTCTGTACTAATCGAGGAAGTCATCAAAGATATAACATGTTTGTACCGGTTTGATTTAACCTGTTATTGTCAACAAAATGAATACGAAGGTTTTACTGTCGACCCATTCCTTGTTTTTTAATATTGATAATTTGTAAAAAGTAAAATTAAAGTAAAGAATTCTTATTTTCGGCTAATTTAGGGCTAAGAAGATAACACTTAACGTGGGAACCAACGAATTAAAGGTAAACTTCCAAACCAGCAGTAATGGCCGGGCAGTAGGAACCCTTACAAGGACAGGATCGCTTTGCGGTCATCCATCCAAGCAGCAGTCACACTCGATGGACGTTGCTTGATTCAGTTATCTCGTGCTAACCGCCGTAACGTACTCTCGAAAATGAGCCATTGTAAAGTTCCTGTATATAAAAACATATTTTCGGAATTAAACTTCAATATAGCATATTGTTTTTAATTATTTTTCAAAATTTTTAACTGTTCTAGAAATTTATATTTTAGCTGTTTCAGTCATGTTGATCTATTCAATAAAATTGGGTGTTACACAAAATAATAAAAACATGGTGTCAGTACTTGTACAGCTTGCCAGACCAGTATTACAAGGTTTTTTTTTTAAGGAGAGGCCGATCCCCTTTTAAGCCTTATTCTGTCCGCCCTCATGGGCCACTGGACTGTGCGAGGATCTTATCAAACAGAATAAGGGGGATACAGTACAAGGTCGATGGTACTGATAAAAAGTGCAATGGTCACTGACAGGATTTGAACCTGCACATCTCATGTTTTGAGTTGTTATGTGTTTTGAGTTTATGGGTACAGCGTTTAATTCAATATCAGTGATCTGCATTGGAAGTATCTACTGCGCTTAGAAATAATTTCTTGCTATTTTATGATATAATATTTATAATATTGTACACATAAGTGTAAATACATTCTAGTAGCTCTTTTCTTACATGAATGATTTATAAATTAAAAAAACACCAACTTCCAAAAATATACTTATTATTTCTGTATAACAAAAATAATAAGTATATTATTGGAGTTTTTGTTTTTAATTTTATAAGTGCAAATGTAATAATAAAATTAAAACACGACACAACTATAAAGCCTCCAATAAATTGTAAATCCGTCACTTTAAAGGTATAAATGTCAAAAGATCATGTTTAATTAAGATATGGCTATAGCTATCTGTACTAAACAAGCAGACTTATTTAGATGTACGTTTTTGATTATGAAAGGGTTACGTTTGGAAACAGGAATATTCCGTACATTTTTTCTAAGTTCGAGATGTGCAATTTGACATCTTTCTCAGGTGGATAACTAACCGAACACATTAATGTATCTTGCTCGTTAAACAAGCCTGTTCTTATATTAGCAGCAGGTTCGAAGCACAATTTACACTTCCCCGAACGATTGGTGTTTTTAAATAAAAAAAGCAAAATTTGTACTGTTACTCTGTAATGAGATCTTAAAAGCAGTAGTAACTTCCATATATATTCAAAGTTTACTTTGGTGTTTCAATATAAGTAAGTCTCTGACAGCTAAAATAATAGTATTTAAAATTAATATGTATTGTCACAGTGTAATACAATACGTAATCAGTGGGAATTTCAGTTAATTTTACAACATTTTATTAGGATATCAGAATTGTTACAACTCATTAAATTCATTTACCTCATATTAAGTTAAGATCGAATTTTATCTAGTAACTTACATAGGTGCAGTATAAAATAGGTTTGGAATTTTTTTAAATGACGTAGAACTCACTGGAATTGAACCAAACATTTTGATGATTAAAACACCAAGCTACTCTGTATAATATCTACCTTTATATATGTCACGTATCAGACTTCGCTGAGACTGCTTGTAAAACTTCTGATTTATAGCTTATTTCATTGTCAATGTGTTATTTAGGCAGATAGACAGGCAGACATCATAAAGATCATAAAGAAAAGAAATTGACACAAAATTACGTTCTATCAAATTTGAAGTCTTTCACATTTTCAATCATTAAGTTAGATTTCGTAACAGAGTGTTTGAATAATTAAAGTTCCAGTGAGCTATAGAGGGTACTACACCATCTTGCCGCCGACTTTTAGTATAGAATTTCCTCTCTATTTTGTTTCTCTTTGAATAAAATTCTCACGTTTGAATCAAATATAGTTGCATTCAGTTTATTTACGATTTTTTTTATATCGCTATTGTGTATCATGGTAAATCATAAGGCCCGTGTAAAGTATTCATTAACGCTCATCTACGTACTACGAAGTAACATACCACCAAATTTGAAGTCAGTGTTTCCTATACTAATATGAAATTTTATTCAAAATGTTAAGTCTACAGGCGAGTTCTTTATCTATATACCATTAGAACAAACAAACAATTAGACAAGGACTGAAATTTGTACCGCCCTTCTAATAAAAGGCTTAGTTAAAGCTCAGCCAATAATAATCGAGTAAATTAAACAGGAACAGTATTTTGGTTTTCAATTTATTTTTTCAATTTAGATTTCTTGCTCTATATGTTATCCCCTTAGCCGAAGTTATTACTGACAATAAAAAACAGAATAAATACTGACTAGCAAAAAAAGGGACGTGAAGAAGGTTTGATTACAGTTTCTATCTAAGTTTCCCTTTAAACATAATTCTCGAAGAACATTTGTCATCTGTGAAAGCACATTATTTTGACATTAATCACTCCTTCAGTGCCACGTTACGGCGGTAATAATTCATCGCGAATTTTCAACTTGGCGGTTTGATTACTAGTTTTTACTAACCGTTGGAACTACGAAAATACCTCTCAGATAAAAGGATTACAGTTATCATTTGTTAAATATTAAAAATAGGATCGATTTAGTTTACTATAATATCGTGTACAAAGAACTTTATATATTACGGTGTTGAAAATTGTAACACTTCAGAAAAAATTAAATGTTCGTATTCATGAAATGTATAGAGTTAAAATAAATGTAGAGTTTAAATTAAGCTTCAAATAAAAAAAACTAAATTATTGAAGAGTTACAATATAATCAACAATTACTTTGTACATAAAATTATGTGGAACAAGGGTGACAGGTGCTTTGTGTTAACTTCTTGTTTGCATTATTTTCTGTCTGTATTTAACAATATTTAAACAATATTCTGCAGGACATCTCGAGAGTTACGAAGCTTGTTACGACTCGTGGTGAGGAGTACTCTTATCTTCTCTGTATTGTCATGTAAATAATATCATATAATACATATGAACATCACTTTAAAATTTTTGTTTGTGTCTTTGTCGATTTTTCTTTGGCATAATACATTCAAAACTGAAAATTCATGACATTTGAGTTACCTTATTAATTCCGTAAATCAATAAAGGTAGCAAATACTAACTATTTAACATTTCAATTTAAAACGTTACGTTTTACATTAATGACAGTATTAAATGAATAATAGTATACAAATATAAAAAATAGAATCAGGCAATTGACAATGACGCGTTTTATTGTTTGAGTAACACGAAAGGAGTTATAGTCACTGTCTTATCACTTTTATACTTTATAGTGTTCTTTTTCAAAATTAGCTATTATGATTGCACAGTGCTTAAGTATATATTATATTAACTATTTATGAACCTTACACTTATACTAAATGTCTCAAATTGTGTTTAGCCATTCTTTTACTATTTATATAAAATACGTTGTGAACATTTTATTTCGAAAAGAACGCCTAATTACGAAATAAAAATAAGATTTAAGAGTCCTTACAGATTAAATTTTAAATGTGAAATGATCCTTCAATTTTTTAAATATACAATATGTAATTTGCAAAGCATCTGTTTTCAATATGGAAGTTTTGTTTCGTAAATTAGTAGCACCGAGTAGTACTTTACTTTTATGTCGTTAGTAGTAGGCTAATAATGTTGCGTGGACTAATGTGAACACTCTACGTATGGGGGTTTATTGAGAATTGGAAAAGAGTCAATAAAAGGTTTTACATTTTAATGCATATTACCTTGTTGCCAGGTCCAAATGAAACAGAGGATGTGTGCAAGACAATTAGGGTAAAAAGAAACAAACACTACCACGTCTGCTAAATGAACACATCGTATTTCATTCACTGGTCACATTGATGGATGATGTACCTAATGGACAGAGGCAAATCGTACAATTTAGTATATTAATGAAACAAAATAAAAGTCTTATAAACTTATTTAGCAATAATTCTACTAATAGTATAAATATGAAAGATGTGGAGAATGATGTTTGAGTGTTTGGATAATCACACGAAATAATATAAAATCTATTTAGTTCTTGTCTACTTATTTCTAATTATATTCACGTGAACAAAATATTAAATGTTGTAGTGTCCTGTAATTATTTGTAAATGTACTATTACTTGCTTTTACTGTTTTAAATCTCCCACATATCCATTTTAAAATCATCATACCTATCGTATAAGATAAGAAATGCTTTCACTCAAAATTCCATGGAATTTATTATTCCCCCACAATGGTCTGAAGTAGTTTAATTATTCCTAATATCATCGGAGCCACTGTATTAAGTACAATAGACTTTTGCAGACAAACTATATTTATTTCATTAATACTCATAAAATCTGTTCCACTCTCCGACTTCACGGCCCCAAATACACCGAAACATCAAGGAGTGTTCGTTTACCATTTAAAGACAACCAACGATGTTTTAGTAGTTTAGATTCCTCGTGAATCCGCGGATTACTGTTACTACATACATACACTTCAACTTCTAATGTCATTAATATTTAAGTAATAGGTTAAGGGACGCCCCATCCTTATCTTCAAGATAACTTCACTAAATATAGAATCAGTTTAATTTTTTTTTATTACTCCACGTAACATTGCAGGCATTTCAAGAATGACAAGCAAATTTATAAAAAAACTTCCAATCCAATCCAAACTGAAATAAAAGTGATAATAATGTTTGTCAACCATATAAGAAAAATGTGTAATTTGTTGACATTCAGATAACTGTCAAAACTAGCTTTAATGCCTTCAGTTTCAGTCGTAGAGGACATTACTTTTAGATATAATTAAAAAGTAGTTTGTGATCTTATAAATGCAAAATTATGTAACATACTTCCCAAGCAAACCCCTATTAAGGTAATTTGACTGTCTCACATTTACCCCTCATTATCTTTATACAAATTGTTGCAAAGGTGTGAATTGAGCTACAATATTGCGTCAAAATACCTCCAGCGAACATATCTATAAACATACAAACTGACATAAAACGTAGCATCGCTCGTGTAACCGCCAGTAGCTGAGGGAGGTGTAAGTTTACTCTGCTACGTACCGGCTCTACTAGGAGCTTTGTTATTTATATTACACACCGTAAGCATCTTTAGGTAGCAACTGAAAAATATACTTGTGTTTTTAAATATTTATTTAAATCTTAAATACCTTAAGAGAAGTATTCCAAAGTAGTATTACAATTCTAAAAGAAAAGAACATAGTTTACTTTGTACTGCTTTATTGCCTCACATATTCCCATCGATACTCACACATCTAATGGAGTTGATTAAGAAGCAATAATGTTGATTAATTTTGAAATTTCCTCCTTGGAAGTATGCCATTGACTTATTTTGGCAAAAAGCTGAATGTATAGTTCTTTAATCAATTCTTTGTTGCGTTATACATTTTAAATTGTTTTAGACCTTGAAGACGAGATAAAAGTAATTATAGGTTTTGTATTACTGTATAAGGAATTGTATTAGTTAACAGTAACAATTGTAAGAATGTTCAAAGTATGGCTAAATAAATAACGGCTGATGATAATAAGATCTTTTACCGGTAAGCGTTAAAATGTGAATGAAAGAGCTAGCTTTGCATTTATATTTAAATTAATTTACAAATAATTCCATACATTGCATTTGATTGACATAAACGTTTTAAAGCAAATAATTCCCTGGGACCATAATTCATAAACAAACAGTTTAAAATGTATAATCAATTCAAAATTAGTATTTTACACCTTATATTTTTCGTGGTACCCTCGATACAAGTGGTATAAGTTATGTTCAAAGTGTAATCTAGTCTCTATACTAAATATAAACAATAAAATATTATTATTGATAGATAATCGTATCTTCTGAATTGAAGCCCTTGTAGACTTAAGACGAGTTCATATTAAGCTCAGTCGTACAATTTAGTGCAATGTCCAGGACCGCTGCACCTGAGTAGCATCTTAGTAGCGAGTCCACGACTGAAACCTTCTAAAAAGTAACATTCATTATTAATCTAAATTACTTGTTAACACCAATTTTCTGCTCATTCTGTCTAAATATATTTATATGTTATGTGAATATGTAAATATTATAAAAACCGATTTTAAGCTGATTATTAGAACTTAATTCTAGGAGACATATATAAAATACTAAGTGTGAACTTGAAGAGAAAAGGGTAAACGGTCGGATAAGTCAGAGCTAGATGTAACAGTGAGGGGTCTCAATGGAAAGAAGTACAAAGGCACAATAAATGGCTGTCTGCTGTTCAGTGATTGGTTTAATCAAGAGGTTGATGTACGGCGTAACCCAGATCCTGTCCATTGTGGTCCGTTCGAGGTTACAGTTGGTTTTAGGTGTGGTTGTGACTTTTGTCACCTAAGTTTAATTTGTTTTCCAACGTTCATTTGATTTAAAAAAAATCTATGCATATTTTTAGCGCATTTTTAGTACCTATCTTTTAAAGAATTTTTAAAATCCTATCTTAAAATTACCCATCGTTGCAAACAGTTGTTATAGATAAATGTTCGGTTTAAATCTTTGACCTCCAAAACTTTTTTATATTCTGTAAGAAAACTAAATATTTTCATTGAAATTATTACTTAGAGTCTAAACACTGCAGTTTGAGTTTACAAATTTCTCTTGGACATAACAGTAAAGACACTAAATAAATGCAATATTTATATATTTAAAGTTCTATCACTCTTTTTCTTAATTGTATCCCAAATGTACGCGTGTCTTATTATATAAGACGCTTCTCACTCACTTATTCATTTATCGTCAGATATTTATTACGGTACCGTACTGGTATTTCTTGTATTGTTGAATATCCAAAAATAATATGTAAATACAGTTTAATCGTTATCTGTCATAATATCATTGTTTAAAAACTTTTACAACGCATGAGAACCTGATATTTTAACTTGTGGTGGTAACACTTTATTGAAATATTTAAACCCAATGCACAAGTTTAAGAAACCATTTTTTAAATATTTAATTTACCATGCGAAATGTTAATTTACTTATACTATTTAACCATGTTGTACAGTTTGCTGCCATATCTTACAAAATTTAACTTTTAATATTTATAATTTTTCAAATGGTTTTAGAAAAACAGCAAAATTACAAGAAAACGTTTATTACTTCATTAAATTAAATAAGCTGATTCTAACATCAAATGTTAGCAATCCAGTATATTTGTTAATTCAGGAAGATATTCCTATGAGTTTAAAATTAAAATTCTTAAAGAGGCGTCATTTTGAACTCCAAGCAGTTATTAAAACTCTAATTCTTTATATTACTTTCTAGCAGAATTCACATGGTTCATTAATGTTTGCACATAGGAAGATATTCCTATGAGTTTAAAATTAAAGTTCTTAACCAGTCGTCATTTTCAACTCCAAGCAGTTATTAAAACTCTAATTCTTTATATTACTTTCTAGCAGAATTCACATGGTTCATTAATGTTTGCACATAGGAAGAAATTCCTATGAGTTTAAAATTAAAGTTCTTAACCAGTCGTCATTTTGAACTCCAAGCAGTTATTAAAACTCTAATTCATTATATTACTTTCTAGCAGAATTCACATGGTTCATTAATGTTTGCACATCTCCAGACTTAAAATTATCAATTCAGAACTTTCCGAATCAAGGAACTCGTCCTCCTTCATCTGAGGACCGCTGACAGCACACTGACTCTACCCTTGCTCGGTCAATGCATCATCTCATTGCCTGTACATTTTCTTCCTAGACAATATAGCCTTGCACATATTGATGCACCCAAATCAACAAAGAACATGTTACGATGATTCTGCAGTTAAAATAAGAACTTAAAAACAAAGTTGTCTTAATATATTTAATTAATTTTCATGGATAAAGTGGTAATTTAAAAACTAATAAAACCTTATAGAGAGCTTTGTGGTGAGTTCATTAATGACTTTGTTATGTTAAAACCTTGAGAGCTATAACTCCAAGCAGTTTTTCTTCGAGATTGTACAAACTGTCCTCTATTAATTTGCTTAGATGAGTTTATTGATCGGGGGAATCCGATTATGGGAAGAGGGTTTTAGAGATTTTTAATGATAAACTGCAGTTTATATGGATTGTCTATTGTATAAAACATAAACATCCCTTGATAGTTTATAAACGGATTATAAAGCAGAATTCTGAACCGATTAAGTTTCTTAAAATCCTTTTAATTCGTAAAAAATTCGTAAATAGCTCTTACTTAATTACTAAAACGATGATTTATTGCAATATTAAAATTGAAATTAGTTTAATTACTTTATGTTATAATAAATATTTAGTAATATTATGAGTAAACTTGTTGTAATAATGTTTTTATTATGTACGATTTTTAACACAAATATTTAATTTTATATATTCTTTTTATGCAATCGTTTTTATTTAAAGAACTTTTTTACTTATGTGTGTGGACATTAGGTTTATCAGTCCCCTTGATATTACACTTAATAGTCGTATTATTTCCGCAACTGTAATTTTTTCGATGAACAAATTAAGATTAAATTATTGCAATTAAAACTTAAATAATACATTATTTTAATAGAGACAAACAGTAAATGAACCAAACAATGAACAATAGAGAAAGGTACAACAGCACGAGTTATAGGTACCATTGTCAGACAAAGACACATTGTGTGACACCACACGTGTAGCCTTTGATTCCAATGCTATTGATTATGGAAACCGAGTTTTATATGGTTTTATTTCCTCATTTTTTACGTTCTATAAGGTACCATTTGAGTATTCTGCACGCATATTAAACTTTTTATTATATACACTTTTAAAGCACTATTTTATTTTTCTATGAAATTAACCTCATTATCCGTGAAAAGAGATTTATTTAAAGTGAATGGATTAAGTTATTACTTCAATTCTCATCTGCAGTTCAATCTAATTTATTACCTCTTTTGTCTTAATAATAAACAAATTTATTTCCGAACTTAAAATTTTCATTATTATGTAACAGTACATTTACAGTAGTTCCACTTATATTTCTAAGATAGATTTTAACTATTGGACAATATCCATCAAGAAATATTTAATAAAGAATATTTATACATGGTCCAAAGAAAGAGAAAGTACTGAAAACAGTTATCTTCAGAATAATATTTGCCTTAACTACCAAAGAGTTTTATTGAAAGAAGCAAAAGCCACATTAAAGGACCGATTGTCTATTGTCCCGTGATTGACTTAATCACTGCTTGAAGCAGGAGTGACCCAGATCTTTCTTATTCCCATTCATTTGAAAAAGGGTTATAAGTTCGATTCTAAACTGTCCTAGGAATAATTGTATTGGTTCTCCGAGGGCGCATTCGATTGACCCACTTAAATGCTATTCTACTAAACGGCTACATTTGTTGCGACTTTTTTTTTCGAATCATCCAATTTATAAACTACACAGCTACCCATATCTATATATGTCTACGTCAAGTATAATTTTAAACTGAATCAATAAACACCCTGATTTAATAATCGGTATACGTATTCCTGAGAAAGAAATTGATCGTTAACCACGTTAATTTTTAAGTAATGCGAATGGAAAGTTGTAAAAAGGGTTAAGATATCAATATTATATTTTTCTAACAGGATAATTGTAAACCCTACCACCGTTAGACAATTAAACCATTGTTATTTCACCGTCAGAGAACTAGATAAATAAAGTCTATTTTAAATTACTGTAATCCGTATACCATTAGGCGACGATGGTTATAAATTTATTTACGAGTGTGGCGGTCAGTATTTAAAGCTAAATGTGTACTTTGAGAAACAACTTATAATTTTAAATTTTAACCCTTTTGCTGCCCTGCTATTTTACCTCCATTAAAAGTGTCGAGTTTCACTAGAGACTGTTAGGGGACATTCGTTATGTTTTAAGGGAAAAAAGAACAGGTTTGTATGCTTATGCAATGACAATTGACTCTCAAATTCTAGACTACAAATTTGATATACAAGGAACTTAAAATATATCAAAGTATTCCACTTAAAAATTATTATGTTAAATCATAAATAAACTTAGTGGCTAATGATTTAACATAATAATTTTTAAGTAGAATACTTTGTTCTATTTTAAGTTTCTTGTATATCAAATTTGTAGTTCCAATATTGTAATTAAATAATTTTGTTACATAAACTTAGTGGCTAAACAAAATTATTGAATTACAATATTGGATAAATAGGAGTATATAATCAAAGTGAATTTGGTTCTAAAGCTTAAACGAGCTAACTGTATTCAGTATTAAAGCGGTCACTGTGTTATATACATCCATGATAAAAGTTGTTGGAATCATCACAAAACTAAAAGGGCAAAGAAAATAAGTTTGTTATTATTGCCTGATCGGTTGTATTTAACTATATAAAAACAAATTGAAACACGTTTAATCAACGCCGCACCGTGTATTGACTATGAATATTTCCCTGCTGTCGTTATTGTTAAAAGCGTTTGTCCTTAATCGCTATTTAGTATCAGGTACTTCGTGTTGTTTTTGTGTTGTATATTTTACACTGTTTATAGTACAGTCTGTGAATCGTGTCGTGCTTTCAAAAGGTATGGAGACTACTAACCTTAAAAACACTAGACCGCCAATTACCTGACTAATTAAATGTTTGGAGATTAACCATGTTAATTTTATTCTAAACAGAACTGCGTTGCTATTAAGTATTCCAGAGTTGCTTTAATTTGAAACAAACATAGTTAATGTTTCTGTACTAATGGAAGAAGTCGTCTAATATATACAAGTTTTGTAACGGTTTTATGTAACCTTTTCCTACCAACATTGAACATATAGGTTTTATTCTCGACCCATTAATTGCGTGTTAATATTGATAGTTTGTAAAACGTGAAAATAAATAGAGAATGTTTTAGTAATGCGAAGTTAGGGTTAAGAATCTTACCTGGAAACCAAAGCACTAAAAGTGACTTCCAAACTACCAGAAATGGCCAGGCAGTGACACGCTAGCAAGGACAAGATCGTTTTGCGGTCATCCGTCCAAGCAGCACGCTAGTCGTTGCTTGATACGCTTATCTAGTGATAACAACCACACCTTACCCTCTACAACGTATCACTGTCCAGTTTGCCTATATAAACATATCTTAGAAATTAACTATAACATATCATGTTGAATAATTTCCGAAGGAGTTAAAATGGTTGTGAAAACTTATATTTTAGCTGTTGCAGTCATTTTGATCTCTAAAAATAAATTGTGTGATCCAGTATAAACACGAATTCAACGCTTGCACAGCTTGCCAAACCAGTATTACAAGGTTTACAGTTTGTATTCCATCTCACGTTTACATCTTATGTTGAGTTTTATGGGTACATAGTTTACATTCAGTATCTGTGTTTCTTTATTGGAGGTTTTTGTTACGTTTAAAAAATTTTTCTTACCTTTTGGGTTACGTTAGATTAATACTATTAAAATGTAACAATATAATTTAATTACGATTACCACCATCCAGGATCTGATAAATTGTAAACCGAGCAATTGCCAGGTATCAATATTACTAGGTTTGATTTTTAACTAAGCCTTCCATTGCCAACTTAGCAAACTTAACTAAGTTTGCTTTGGATGATGGAATACTATGATGAAATCAGGATTTTTTTCGGACGTTTGCTATTGTTCACTGATAGAAGAAATTAGTAACTCTACGTTTCAAGATCTGCAATATGATCTCTTCCTCGTGTGAATAAATAATATAATACATAATTACAAACTGAGGCTTCGTATAGGCGGTAGGTTTGGTCTGAATTTTCATACACCAGAGGAAGATTTGTAATCTAACTGTGAAATATTATCTCATAAATAACTAACTAAAAACTAATATTATATATTCAGATTCATTGAAAGTTTATTTTGATATATAAAATTTAATTAATTAATTTATACTACAAATACTATTATTTATAATTCTGCCTTTTTGTTACAATGTGTTATAATATGGAATCAGTAATAATTATAATTACTATTGTTAAATTTATTTACTTAAAATAAATTTAAGATCGAACTGGAGAGAAGTAGAGGTTAGGTGTAATATGAGTTCAGTATGGATTTTAATAAATTGCTTAGAACTATGTTATAAGGTCAGATTTTTCAGTAAGTACGGTCTTCTTTAACAACCGAGCACACTTGGTTTGAAGTTTGTTGGTCACGATGCATGGATTATGATGCAAATAGAATATTTCTGGACATTTACCATTGTTCAGTGATGCAGAAAATTAGCAACACTACGTTTCAAGATATGAAAGCTGATCTCTTCCTCAGGTGGATAACAAAACTAACAGATAACTAAAACCTGAAGAAAAGATCAAATCTTGAAACCTAGTGTTACTGTCTTAGAAGAAGAAGTGTTACTATCTTCTTGTGTCACTGAGTAATGGGAAATGTCCGGAACATCCTGTTTCCTTTGAGCAAACATAGCTTCTGTCGCTTCCTATTGCCATATCTACATAATACTGACGACTAAACCCCTACATATTTCGTTCAGTACGGCGCTTGCAGAAAAATACGCTCGCGTACCAAGTAATTCTTATCGAAGCTAACCGTAACCTGTCCGTAAAACGAGCCTACTTTTCTACTGGCAGCAGTTCTAAAGCATAAATTAAAGACGGAAAGTTTGAAAATACGGAAAGAGAAACATTCGTACTCTAACTCTGGGATAAGATATATTGAAATAGTAGTAACATTAAATTTATTTAAAGTTTGTGTTCATATTTAAAATATAAGAAATATCGTTACAGCCAAAATATTCTTATTTATAATTCTATAGTATTGTTGCAGTTTACATTTTATTCTGACAGTAAAAACAGAATAAAATACTAAAAAGTAATAAAAACAGTGGGACTTGTAGACGGTATGAAATACATTCTATCTCAGTTTCAATTCAAAGATAATGCTCGAGTATCATTTGTCATCTCTGAAAGCACATTATTTTGACATTAATCACTTCTTATGTGTCAAATTCTGGTGGTAATAATTCATCTTGTATTTTAAACTTAGTGCTTTGATTAAAAATTAAAAATAACAATTTTTTGGAAAACGAATTGACATTAAAATATAATCGATTGTATCTACGACTACGTCTTTAATAATTTACTATAGGCATATGCTGGTTATAGTGATAACACTAAACATTTGTGACATAAACATATATTTTGTGAAGTAGAATGAAATTTGTATGTTAACACTGTGCTTCAACATAAACAATATGCAAAGCAAGATATAAACAATATTGTAAAGGTAGAATATAATCAATATTAACCTTTTATGCAAAATTATCTGGGACAAACACCAAAGGTAAAGTTTAATATTGTAGTGTGTTACTGCGAGTTATGCAATATAAAGTTGAAAATTTTGAGTCATATTTTCCATATTTTCTCTTTGATGTTTCAACTGCTTCAAGCAATTAAAAACAAAAAGTATTAATTGGTTGAGCTATAGTGAATTCTCCTGAGGTTTGAAACAGTTCTTTTCTGTTTATCTGTCTGTCCATACAGTATTTCAGAACACTAACAAACCTATTGTTTTAACGTTGTGCATGAGCCTTAATTTTATATGAGGAATGCCGAGTTCAATTGTGGTGCATTTCACTGCATGGTATTTCGCTGAGCGTTAGCAGATATTTCTGTATTGATATTATGGATGACCAAAATGGAAATGAGAAAATAGCGGAATAAATAAATTTGTAAACAACTCAATACGCCCATAAACGTCTCAAACGTGTGACATATTTAAACACGTAGTCTAACTATTGCAACACATGCAACATAATTTTATAGTTTACTTACATTAAAATATAAAACCAATATTTAACACTTAAATATTGCTTTTATGTTTTAATGTAAGTAAGTTATCAGTACCAATATAAGCTCTATGTACAACATTTCAACATAATTTTTTAGTGACTATTTGCGTAGAATTTTATCTTTTAAACTATATAAAAAATAATTTGATACATAAAAATGAAAATGTATCATACAGTATACAAAGGTTTCGACATATAATTAGATAAATAAATTTAATTTTGCACAAACATTTACATGGTCTTTCTACCAACTTATTATTTTGTATAATTGTCTATTTATATATCTGTCCACAGTTCCCCTCAACTATAAAATGTGCTTTATATTTGAAATTTTGCATGCACACTCAACGAAACCTATTTTGACACACGGTGTGGCGTAATTAATCCTTATGCATTACATTAGCCTAAGGTATAATCTAGTTATACCTTGTAATACACTGTATATAGCGTTGAAATACTCTGTTATGGCTTTGGCTATTCGTCTTTGACATGACACATTTAAAAATTCCAATTATATGAACTTTAAAATTAAAATAGTGACGTTAAATCAATTTCCATGCTTAAATAAACATTGGAAACAGTACTAACCTAATAATATTATCTATAAATTCTTTTTTCATATTAATGAAAGTAATAAATGAATATTAATATGTGAATAGAAACAATTTAATTACACAATCAACAGCTACTTAAAGTGTTCTAATGACACGAAAGAAATTAGTGACACTGTCTGAACACTTGTATACTTTCAAGATCCCCTCTAAAAACTATTACTGCCACACTATTCAGTGTTTAAATTAATCTTAAATGTTTGTTTAAAAACTCTACATTTATACCAAACTTTCCAAATTTGTTTTAGTAGTGTTTTCATACATATAATAAAAAAACTAGGTGAAATCGCGATTGCCTTCACATATTATTTGCTGTATATCAACTATTATAATTTTAAGATCCCTTCCTTCAAAATGACATTTTTAGTGTGAGGTTATGCTAAAATTTCAAATCGCCAAACTAATACTATTTTGATATTAAAGCATTGTCTCGTAAATTAGTTAGTAATAGCTTACTTTTTGTACTTAGTGCCAATTATGATCCATATTCGCTCCAGGTATGCGGGTAGATTGAGAATTGGGGAAGATTCAATAAAAGGTATTACCTTTTAAATCATATTCCTTTTTTACACATTCAGAACCCAAATGAAATAGAGGACATTTATAAGACAATTGGGATGAAAACAAGAAACCGTTGCTGGCTGTTTTAAATGAACACAACGTATTTCATTCTCTGGTCACATTGATGTATTCCAAACTTAATGTAAAGTGAAAAATTCCACATTTTAGTCTATAAAAATAATAAAATAAAGTATTTTAAACTCATTTTATAATTCCTAAATTAGTCTAAATCTGTTCATTATATTTTATTTTATTGAGTTTTAATCATTCAAACATTCAAAAATCATTCACCACAAACTTCCATATATATATATATATATATATATATATATATATATATATATATATATATAATATAAAATATCATGAACAGATTTAGACTAATTTAGGATTATGTATTGCATAGTTATCACAATAGACAAAGGCATATTTTTATCCCGATACATTATAACATGCGTATTTCATAATGTTGTATTTGCATAAATAAAATACTAAATGTCATAGTGGGCTGTAACTATTTGTAACAAAAGTATTTATAACTTTTTATATCGATATCTAATTGGTACATATGTTTTAAAACTACCATATATATCATATACATTAGAAGTGATTTCAATAAAATAACTATGGAATGTATTATCCCTCCAAAATGACCTGCAATATTTCAAGTTTTACTGGATCCATTGAAGCTACTGTATCAAGTATAATGGGATGTTGCATAAAAAATCAATTTAAGTCATTGATACTTCTAAAACCTGTTTCACTCACCAACTTCAGGGCCTCCAGATACACAGCACCATCAATTGTAACAAGAGTGTTTGGTTTATCATTTAGAGAGAATATGCTTATGATGTTCTTCAAAATAATAATTTAGACGGAAATTGGGTACGAAGCCGCGTGTAACTTCTAGTACGAGTACATACATTCACACGTCCGTATAAGCATCTAGTATCAGTTAAACTCAAGTAATATATGTTAAGGAGGCGCCCTATCCATCTAACTTTTCGTTGCCGACCGGCGCATGCATATGTGGGGTATATTGGAATTATATGTAGAATATGAAAGCTAAAGACAGTACATTGTGTTGAAAACAAGATATGGAAGGCGTTCCTGTTCAAATTAGATTATTCTTCACACTGTCTTCGAGAAAATTTGAGTAAATAAATGTAGAACAAAAAACATAATGTTCTAAGTCAATTTAAATTCAAATTTTATAAAGGCGAAATTTTATTATTAATAATACAATAATAAAAACTAAAATTGATAAAATTATGATAAATAATAAAAAACAATAAAGCTGTCTCAGGTACGAGTAAGACATTGGACATTTACAGCTCTCTGCCGTCTTGGTTACTGGAAGCTGTATATCCACCGGTGTTATACTGTATTTTACGTTACATTCAGTGTTACAGCTTTGATTTTATAGATTCGTTGGTAATACGTGTATGACTGTCACTTCTCACTAACACCTACACGCCATGAGCAATATGACGAATTGGTAAACTGAGTTTGGAAGCTAATCAACTTATTAACCCACTGAACTTCACAAGACTTGAGAGGGTGACTATTGACAAGTGTTCTATAATGCAGGATAAATATTTACAGACCAGCCAGCAGCAAGATGGCTGTTAATACATCTGGTTCCGAAATATAAATATGGAAGGTATATAATAATTACAGTATCTAATAGTTACTAAACGTAAATAAAGCGTGATTTATTTTTAGACCAAAAGTGAATAATAATCATTAAAGTGTATAAATAACCTTTTAAAAATAAAATTAATTAATTAAGCATTAAATTTAGGAAAATATTACAGTATAGCGACATGGTTGTAACTTATATTAATTGTTTCATATGTTTAAAGATAAACTAATTAGAAAGATAACACTACATATTGTGGAAATAAGAAAATAATAAATTAGGCAATCTCTTAATCATTGTGTAAAATTTTCTCCTTTATGTCTTTAATTATTAGATGACAAGTTATCAAAAAAACTCAAATATGAATAAAATATTTGTGAACGTTTAAAAAGAGTTTGATAAAATGTGAATGGGGCAATTCCTGCGTTTTTATACATTGTAAACCGGCGCTCTGGAATGAGCAAATGACAAATGAATTATTACATGTGACAGACTTCATGAAAACACCGCATAAACAAGTCAAGCTATATTGAATTTACAATTGTATTTGACAGCTGCTTCCATGTATTTTTAGCGGATCTGTTACCTGAAAGCTTGCTTTTTTATGAAAGCAGATTACAGTATTACTTAAAAAATCTAAAAAATTTGCATTAAAACAATAATTGCATACAGATAGTTCAGAATAGCTTAGTGATTTAATAATTACAGTATTCTTGCCTTTGAAAATCTTAAGCTAATGGAAAATTTCAAAGATCATCAAATTTCATATTTTGGAATTTGTTTTATTTATTAAGAAATTCGATTTCAAATTGAATTAAATTTGAATTACCTTGCCATCCCCCAGTAGTAAAATAGTGCTGTTAATAGATATTTTGTTCTATATGAAGGAATTTCATTTTTTTGCTCCCAAGCTTTGGCTATATTTGGCTTTGTAGCTTTGGCCTTCAAAGTTTACAAATAAAAGTGAGTAGGAAAGAACAAAATGCTTTGCTAGACATAAACATATTTATACGTTAGTGGTTTTAAAGAAATCATAATTACTAAAAACCTATTAATTAATGTATATGGAGATATAAAATATTTTTTAGAGTTCAATAAAATATAGAAGTTTGTAAACGTATTTTTAAGTTTTCAAGAATAGACAAAAAGGATTCGACTAGTGTTATAAATTTTAAAATTATCACAATCTACTTAATAAAAAACTACAGAAGTTAGTAAAGGAATTCAAAAATTTTTAACTCTATAAATATACGCTTTTATCTCTAAAAAGATCTTTTTACTGTAAGGTATATTATACTTTATAATATGAAACGGACTCTTCACAGTAAGTTTTCTAAACTTTAAAAAATCCTTGCTCATTATAAACTTCTCTTCTAATTCAAGACTCTTTAACACGAGCCTTCTAAGATATAGTAACAACTAAAATAATATTTATTTATTTATAATATTTAGCTATAGTCTATATATAATTTCTAGTAAAGTTGACATTAAATTTAATATTTAAAATATTATTAATTATTTATGTAATTAAATATTTAAGGAATAAACTGGCATTAATTAATTTAAATACTATTACAATTAATCTAAAAAAATTAAGAAACAAAATACAAATTTATTAAATTTAATTACTAATTTAATTACTTATAATTATTTTTAATTTAATTTTACTTTAATTTAATCAATTTTTAAATATTATTATTAATTACTTGAATAATTATTGTCACTAATAAATTAACAATTAATTAATGTTAATTAATGAACAGGCTAGAATCCTAAGAGTAGAGGAGGTTTTCAATGGGTATTCTACGTAAGTAGGAGTCCTCACACTACAGGGCCAGCCTATGTGCGCAAAAGCATTTTCGTAAAAAATTAAAAATTAAATTAAAAAAATTAACAATAAATTATTATTTAAATCAAATTTAATTTAATTTAGTTTAGTTATCTTTAACATAAAGAAGAACTGTAACAATCTCATGAAATTTTACACATACATTTTTTATATAAGACCTCATATGAGGATCGCCAGTCATCAGTCACTGGTCTCTCATTTATTGTGAAAGAACTGACGTAGCTATGAAGGTATCTCAAATTGAAAAATATTATCATTTATTGGTTGTAATATTATTGTAATTAGCTTATTATAAAAAATTTTATATGAACAAAATAAAATAAATTTAATTCACTTATATATCATGAAAGGGTTTAAAAAATCTCATTAAATTTGCATCATTATTTAACATAAAACTTTATACGACGATAAAGGCTAAGTCAATGGTTTCTCATTTATTGTGAAATAACATTGTAATTCATTCAGTTATGAGCATCTCTCAATTTGAAACATAATGGAATGGTTAAGTAATTTACTTTGTTTGAAAGAATATATTAAATTAACCAATGTTGTAACAATCATGTCATTGCATCAAGTGACAATAACTGTCGAAAGAGAATTGTCTATTGACGGAATGTATTACATCCGTGAACAAAGTGGCCATTCCCAGTAAATCTTTTTCAACGTTCCAAACGAGAAGCGACACTGTTAATAAATCCGGAACTGTTTCACATTATTTTTCATAAAGATGAGAACTCGAAAATTTGATGCTAACAACTTAAATATGCGTTTCCAGGCAGTTTCAGAAAATTGCCCGCAATTTGGAACTAAATGTTTTGTGCCATTTAAAGCACATTTTAATTATTTGCTTCTTTCAAGGTGTTTTTGAGTTAGAGGTTTGGAGGTGTCCTGGAAGGTAGTATTTTGCATGAATAAAAATATGCAGAAGAAATATCTATATATGTATATTTAGAATAATATCATGTATAAGATTACACATGTCAATAACAAAATAAGTAGCCCAAAATCAGATTAATATTGTTTAATTCGGAAATGAATATGGTTGAGCGTGGTTTGATTTACCTAATTGTTATAAAAAATGGGCAGTTATGTTTAGAGACAATGCTATAGACATATTTTCCGTCTTTTAGCACAAGAATTTCTTCAAACAAAGGCTATTTTTTATAAACATAAAATACTGTAAATAATGTGCAAATCGTTTACTGTAAATATACAATATTTTCCAAACAGAAAGTCTAAAATGTTTTTTAATCTTCTTGCACCGAATGTTGCATATTGGCAAATTTTTTATTTATTTAGGCCCTAAAAATTATGCGTGCTATCAGAAATTAAAAACTATAATAACAAAAGGAAATTGTGCACCAAAAACATGACAATTGAAACCAACCTGATGGATTTTAGAGAGTGGTCATATATTATATAATGGTATCGAAGTGCGAGAACCTTTGTAGCTAACCTAACGCTTTAAATCGTGTTGTAATATGATACCTTTTCAATTATCTACCACGTAAAAAAATACAATTCTAGAGGGTTTGTATAAATACCTGAGAGAGAAATAAAATATCAGAAGGTAAAGAAACTTATGGAAAGGTTTGAGTTGATTGGTATGTACTAACCGAATACAACCCACATTTTACACAGACTATTAGATATCAACAACCATCAGTCAAGGAAAAGTTGAAATTTTTGATGTCACTTATTAGTGACATCATTTAATGGTCATGTTAATAAATGTAATAAATGGTCTTATTAGTGACCATTTATTAATGGTCTCATTTAGATGACTTCCTCCATGAGCTAAGTATCTCTGGCTTTTCTTTGATTCAACTTGCAGATACTGTAGAGTATATTAAAGTGACATACACCTGACTTATAAAACTACATGATTAACTTAAAAAGGGTGGTTTTGAACTAAGAATATCGTTTTCAAAACAGCATTTACAGTATCCGCACGTTTCGCAACCACAACAAGAAGTATTATGCATTGACAAACACATTATAAGCAATTAGGGAAATTGTGCCGTATAAAGCTCAAAGACAACACGTGCAGTAAAACATCTCACACTGAACGTATTCAGTGAGGATAAATGCTTTTAAAAATAACGGCAGCAGGGAAATATTGATAGTCATTATACGCAGTTATGTCGATGAGATCGGTATTTTAGTTTAGTTTTATAGAGTTCCATGTAATCAGTCAGGTAATAATAGAATTCACATTTTCTTTGGTTGTTAACTTAGTGTAACGTTCAATACATATTAGCGTTCATTAGTAATGCAATACATGCAATACACTGTCCTCTATTATTAGTCTTTATACGTCTTTTATGCTCTAAAGAGATCTGAGATTAATTTTGTTGAATCACTTTGTACTGGTCAGTCAGTGAAGTAGGAAATGCTATATTTCATAACTTACTTACACATTTTTCTAACTTCCCGTGCTTACGTGTTTACAGTTTTCCAAGATATTCGACCCAAATATGGATAAAATTGTATGTATACGTGTATTACAATACTGAATTATTAATCTTTGTATGAAATACATTCAGTTTATAACCATTGACTGCACTGTATTGTAAAATTATCTATATAATAGCTACATACGACACTAACTTCAAGTTTGATTGTATGCCACTTTAACAATTCGCACCAATTTTTTAATTTAGTATATTTATGAAATGAACTCAAGGTATATCTTAAATGAACTTCTAGTAAAATGACGGAAGCCTTTTTTGTTAAGAAACTATTAAAACTTCTCTTCTCAGAATTAATTGTTTTTTTAATTTTGAAGCTCTGCGCATTCATAGGACAAAAAATATGTACTTAATCTTAGTTTGGAAAAATGTTGCAATTTCCGGGGTATAAAAAACTTTCTAATAATTATTTATATGCAAGTTTTTCAGTAAAATTAGATATGTTTAAATTTATAAAATTCCTTCTTTTAACTTTTCAAAGATTAAGTAATGTTTACCAAGTGAGAGCTTACAGAGTCTAAAATGGTGGTTTTTAGTGGGAAAAATGTATCCTTGAGAAAAGAGGTGGGAGGGTTCAAGAGGTAATTCTAATATTGTAATAGTCATCACCAACTTTGAGGACATAATTTTTATGAAATAAGAAGAATTGTGAACTATCTACACGTACCTATGTCGACGTTGTCTAAAATCATGGACTATTATAATTTAATTTTAAATCAATAACTTTAAATAAATAATCAATAAATGTGAGTTTTTAAGTACCTAGTTTAAGTATTACAATAACAGGATTTTATAGAATAATGAAACAAAAATCTTCTTCACAATGCTAGAATATTTCAACAAACTGTTGTCTAAAAAAGTTTCAAAACACACAATGACTCACAATGCATATATTTTATATGTATATATTTATGTATTATTATTATTATTTATGTATTTTATGTATATTTTTTAGGATAAATAATGTTTAAGGTTAATTTTAACTAAAGTAGAATACAGTTGTTAATATCTTTAAATTAAATATTTAAGGCAATTTACCAAAATGTTTTTAATATGTCAAAAATTATTAAAACTACATTATAAATTTTAATTTAGATTAGATTATGTCTACTGATAATAAAATTAATATGTTTACTTTTGGCTTTTGTTGAATACATTATTGTTGTATACATATCCTTCATTAAAACGACAATTTGGCATAATATTAAAGGATAGGGATAAAGCATTGTTTCTTTCTTCATTATAAGAATCCTTTGTCTCTTTTTTTAATAATAAGCCTTTGTGGATTTACTTTCTCATACTTTTCCATGGTCATGCGCATGCTGTAATAAATTCTTTACACAAACTTTAGGGTATTGTTTTTGATTGAACGAAGTAAGGCATCAAATAAACACATGATCTATTTCTTTCCGTGTATCTTTTGTTGCCTGTCTGCGATTTTTATTTAATAAAACCGTATTTGGAAACTAATCAACGCTATTAATGCTTTATAAAGCATACACTTTACTGCAAAAGCCCTTATACACACAAATATAATGTATTTAGTTCAATACAATAATAGCAGCTGACAGTCTGTAGATCAATGTATATTACACTTAACATAACGGGATGTCAGGTTATAATACTGTATAACCTCCTCACCACAGGCCGCTCACTCTGACCTTTGACAATAATATGAATAATTAGCTGATCATTATCCCACGTAACGAGCTGAGTTAGCTCATTACTGCAATGGTGCGCTAATACAGCTCATTACTTACCGCAAGACAGAAAGAATTAACAGGTTGGTTTGAATAAACACATATAACAAAATATGAAATGCATCAGCGAGACAGATATTCAACATTAAACAAGCTATTAAGAAGTTTGTGCATGAGGGGAGAGTTCTTAAACTCTGGATAGCAAGACTCTAGTGATTTTAAACATGGATATTTATGTGAGTCAAGAGAAAGAGCCAATTTTCATTGTAAAAGCAATCAACCCGATTTTTTGGAAACTGTAAAGAATTTCCACTAAGAAAGAAAGCAACTGTATGCCATGTTAATCTCCTTTTTTGTAGGGTGAGGAGGTCTAAATAGGAGGTGTATCCAGATAAAATATTTTGGGATAAAATGTTTCTTTGCTTAACATCGTTTTAAACGGACCGCTAAACATAAATAAGAGTAAATGTTAAGCCAGTCTACTATAACAATATAAAGATGCTAAACATGGTGCTTTCAGCCTCTTTACATACATTAGTTGTCTGACTGTGTTATAGGTATTGTTGAAGTGCCACACGGTTGGTTTCTAGCGTGACAAGTTGGAAAAATATATTTGAAAAAACCAATAACGTTCATAACTTTTCATAACTCCTTATCCCGAGCCGAGCCAAAAATCTATCATTGCTGACACTATATTTATTCTTAAAAACAGTTTCTATATTGGTTTTAACTAAAAAAATGGTCGTATGCTTTAACAATGCACATTGATTTCAAGCGTCCTTTGTTTGGGTTCAAAAGGTCAAATCGCAATTCGGCCGTCTGTCTGTCCATTTGTACCATAATTCTTGATGGAAAAATCCTACAGACTTTAAAAAGACTCGTATACATGTTTTTATTGATTGAAAGAATAATTAATTTTCTTTTGGGGTACAAATGTGTTGGCGCGTAAGTGTGATAACTCTTTCATTATGCTCTGTCAAGTCATTTGATACCCCGTTGTATCCCTGTAATATGGGCTTACGAAAAGCAATTTGTGTATACATACAAAAAGATCATAAATTTAAACGTGTTCAAATGTCTAAAATAGCAAAATTTGGATTTACAAAATTACTAAATTGGATAAATGGATTCTGCTTTCAAAGAAGCATTTCCATTGCACAAATAGTGTAAGACTCAGGGTTTTTTTGTACCTTCCTTTACTTTAATACTCCTCTCCTGAAGGTTTGTTGTAAATATTTTAAAAATGCGAGTACAGAGGTAAAATTTGAAATTTAAATAGTTTATACGGTAAGACCACAAATTAAATTTTGAAAAGTGCGTTTGTACCGTATAAACCGAATCCGATAAAGATAAATGTTGAAGGTTCGTGAATATTAAATCATCAAGCTAACTAATAATGTATTAATCAAGCCATGATTAAAATAATTTACATTTAGATAATGGATATGCAGTATTTTGTTGCTTTAATTTCCACATTTCATATTAATTATCATAGTTTTTTACAAACTTAGATTTTGTATTGAATTTTTGAGGAAAATTGATATATTAAATTTCATAAATCTAGTTGGAACAGAAATAGGATTATTTTTAAATGAATACGTCAGGGCTTTGGTTTATATGTAGAAGCTAACAAATATATGTATTCATATAACAAGGCTTCATGCATTTATGTCATCATAAATCCCTCTTTCACCCGTGGTGCTTTAAAAATTTCATTTCTGTCTGTTTGTAGCTATGACTGTCTGTCCTCAAAACGTCTAAAAACAAAACGAAAACCGATAGACTTGAAATTATACATGAAGCTTCATTTCTATATGAAAATACGGAGTTTGAATACGGTGGATTAGCACGTACCAATGGCCTCGCAGTAATTTATATGTGACATTCCGGGTATTTCATTGAATAAATCCCACAAATTTAGTAACACTTCTACTATTTTAGACACTACAAAGTTGAAGTTTTAGGTTCTTAGTGAAAGCACTTGAGATGTAATACTATTTTCCTGTGATTTTTTAGCCATATATCATGCTTCAAGCACCTATTTTCAGTGCTCATGACTAAAAAGACAAAGGTTAAGCAAAATTGTGAATGATTATTATTTCAGGTGTAAATTTATTATATTCCAATGAAAAATTGATGTTTTCTATTTTGATAAAAAAAAATATTTATAGACTATAATTTTTAATTATGTATTAAAAACCAGACAGTTTTTCTACATTATATGGATATGGTTATTAAAAATCAAAACCAGTCGATTACAATAACAAGCTCTTTCGATTTATATTACACAACATTAGAGACCAAGATGGGATATTTTGCTTTATTAGAGACCAGTGGGGTGTAGGGATTTTCGAATTAAGAATATGCCTATATTCATTCCAGGGACCCCAGGAATTCTTTGTTTGAAGGTTATTTTTGACGATGGAAGGATTTTGAAGGAAACAGGATTGTTCCGGACATTTGCCATCGTTCAGTGAAACAAGAAATCGGTAACACTATGTTTCGAGATCTACAATCTGATCTCTTCTTCAAGTAATAACTAACCTAATACATAATTAAAAAGTAGGTTAAAATAATCAAATCATACCAAACCATTGTGGCACGCCTAAGTCAGGAATCACAACCACCATGTTGTTTGTCAACTTCACTAACTCTAAAAACATGTACTTAATAAAAAAACTATACACAACACTAATCATTAAAACTGAACTACAAAATACAGGTCACAATATGTCTGCATTTGTCTATCAACAACCTACGACTGACTGACTGTTTTTAGAGTGAGAGCACTTACATATTTATTAGGATTAGAATGTTATTCTATGGGATTTGGTTAAGCTAGAGAATATTTTTACATTTTTATTCTATAAAAAACCCAGATGGCAACGAGGTAATAGCAGAATAAATACATTTTAAAACAGTTTGAGTATAGTCATATAAGATTTAAACATGTAATGACTTTTATTCAATAACTAGAAAGAAAATATAATAGTATGAAAATTTGATGTTAAAACTTGTGATAAGATTTGTTTTAAGCGCAGTCTTGTTGTTATACTAACCTCCCCAGCTGACCGTAACTTTTGTTATGTAAATACTTTGTTATAAAACCTAAGTTTCTGAATAAAAATGTCATTGCATCATGTTGTAAGATCTCGAGAAAATTATATCTGTAGACTTTACATTTGCATAGAACTTCATTTCGCATAAACAATAATAAGTTCTGTTAGAGTGCATTTCCAATCATGGTATTTGGCTAATCGTTACCACTCAGTTCTGACACACTTCTATTTCCTGCCGGGTGATGTAAAAATGTCTTGTCTATATAATTGTCTGTCTGCCTTCTGTCTACAGAATAACTAAATAAATAACTCGAGTGTTAAATGAGACTTGAAATTATGCGTGCAACTTTAGCGAAGGGTGTTACGTGAAACGTTTGGTGTTGCATTTCTACCTTGTATTTTATAGCTATTATTTCAATAGGGCTTTGTTTTACGTTAAATTTAAAAGATACACAAATTAAGGTCATATTTATTAAGTCAACTGCAACAATCATAATGTTAACTTATTTTTGAAAAGTATTTTTCAGTGAGTAGTTTATAAGGTTATTTTTATATTACTTTAATACAACAGCATTAACAGTCATAATAATAAATTATTGTGCAGTATGGTACTGCATGAATACAGTACACGAAAATATCTCGCAAGAAAATTATAGGAACATAAAGATAGAAAGTGTTTTGGCAACCACGGGAACTGTTTGCCATTGTCTGGTTTCATTTGTAATGTAAGAGTGTTTTATAAAATGTTCCTTTACTATTTGGACTCTCTTTATATCGGGCTTAGTTCCTTTGTGGATTATTTTACATAGTTAGTTAAAGGATTAAATAATTTACAAAATGACCAATACACGTGAGAGAATATATTTAAACCGTTTATTTAAAAAAATTTATATATGTAATAGGTTCAATAAAGGTTCAAACTTGAAGCAAAATATTTTTATACGTTATTGAATATTATGGTTAAGATAAATACATTAATGGATGGGTAATTATTAAAAACCTGCAAGTAAATCTTTTTGAAACGTGTATACATTAAACGAGTAAGGAACTGACAAATGTATAATAAAACTTAGGAGAAAGCTGTAATGAAATGACGAAGGGTTTTACAATTAAAGTTAGAATTTAAATACTTAGACGTCCTTCTTTTACTCGTACAATTCTTGGGAATGTCTCATAAAAAAGTTATTATTACTCACCCAAACGCTTTTGGTTGTTCTGGTAAATTGTCAAGTTTGTTTGTGGTTTTTGAATAGGCGTTAAACAACTAAAACGCGTTTCACGAATAAAATGTCTTCAGAATTCAAAGTTTTCATTTAATTATAGGTCTAATAATCAGGTAATAAGCGTTAAAGTTTTCTTACGGCACTAGCACCAATACGGTACCAGAAAACATTATAAATGTAAATCCACAAACCGAAATTATTCTGATCAAAATATTACAACTGTCACTATAATATAAACAGGCTGCTAGTACGTCTGGTCCTTAAATATAAATAAGGCATTATTAGGGAAGGTAAACTAAAATCACAGTACTAAACAGTTATTCAATTTTAATAAAGCGTTAATTATTTTTAATACAAATCATAAAAGTGTATAAATAATCGTTTAAAAATAAAATATATAAATGGAACATTAAATTTAGGACAATATTACACAGAAACAATGTTGTGAACTAGATACAATCTTAGTCAATGTTTGTGTAAAATACTCCTTCTTTACGTTTATAACTATCAGATGAAAAACTATAAAAACATATTCAAATATGAATGAAAGAGTTTAAAAGATTAAAAATAATTTCATAACATGTAAATGATGCAACATTCTCGTGTTTGTGTTCATTTAAAACCGTTGTTCTGGAATAAACAATTGACAAATGAATTATATGAATTACATGTGACAGATGTCATGAAAGCATCCCATAACAAGCCAAACTTTATTGAATCTACCATTGCATTTGACAGCTGTTTTCATCTATTTCCAGCTGAAATAAAATAATAATACTTAAAAAAAATTGTATACAGATATTCCAGAAAGTTTAGTAATTAATTAATTCTAACTTTCTTGCCATTGAAAATCTTCGAGGAATATTTCAAACATCATCAGACACTATCGTTTGGAATTTGCTTTATATATCGAGAACTTCGATTACAAATTTTAATTACCTTGGCATCATCCGGTAATAAAATAGTACTGTTAATAGAAATCTTATTGTATAATGAAGGACTTTCCTTCTTTTTGTGTAAAATATCTAAATAGAAATAACTGATGGGTAAACATAATGTTTAAAGAAGTGAACATGAAGAGATTTTGAAATTTAACTTAACTGCTCCCCAAGATTGGTCTTTAAAGTTTTACATTTTCGAGTAAATAGGAAAGAAAAACATGCTCAGACATACATAAAATTGTTTATACCTTTATTGTTTTAATAAATTATAATAATTAACGAATTATTAATTAGTATGTATGGAAATATAACTCATACAAATTTTAAGAGCTCATTAAAAAATATCATAAACCTATTTTTAGTACTCAAGAATAAACACTAAGGATTTGAAGAGCGTTATGGATTCTGAAAATTTCAGCTGTTATAGCTTATTCGCTCAAAATCACAGAGGTTTGTAGAGGCATTCACACATTTTTAACTCACTAAATATATACTTTGAAGCAAATGACCCTTTAAGAAGATTAAAAGGTCACTTTAAAATATGTAACGGACTCTTCAGAGTTAGTTTTAAAAGCTTTATAAACTCCTTGCTCATCATGACTTTCTCTCTCATTGAAGACTCTGACACACAAGCCTTCTAAGCTGCAATAATAACTACAGTAAGAATTATTTTATTTATAATATTTACTTATATATTATTTTAAGTTTAGTATGCTAAAAATTTAATATTATTTTGACAAAATATTATAACTTTTTCAATTAATTAAATATTTAATAAATACAGTTTCGTTCATTAACTTTTGATAATATTTTTAATTAATAAAAATGTTATTTTGATACATTAAAAAGTATTTAAATTTAATTGTTACATCTAATGAAGTACTATAATACCGGGGCCTTCTAAGCCTTAATAAAAACTGAAGTAAGGGTTTTGATTACTAAAATTTACTTATATTTTATTTTAAATTACTTTAATTTCATTTACATAAAAATATTATTATTAATTTATTGTTATATTATTGTAATTATTTTATTATAAAAATGAATATGAACAAAATAAAATAAATTTAATTAACTTATGTATAAAGAAGGACAACAAAAAAATCTCAAAACATTATATGGAGATAAATCATCAGTCACTGGTCTCTCATGTATTGTAAAAAAACATTGAAATTCATGTTCTATGAGCATTTATAAATTCGAGTCATAATGGAATCGAGAAGTAATTTACTTTGTTTTAAAGAATATATTAAATAAACCAATGTCGTCACAACTATTTTATTGCGTTAAGTGACAATAACTGTCGAAAGAGAATTGTCTATTGACGGAATGTATTACATCCGTGAACAAAGTGGCTATCCCCAGTAAATTGTTTTCAACGTTCCAAACGAGAAACGACACCCAATTGTTAATAAATCAGGAATTGCTTCACATTGTTTTCACAAACTTGAGTCCTGGAGAAGTAGAATTTAATTTTCTTTCTTATTGTTTGACATTTAAATTGAGCGTTTCATGAAAGAAAATCTTAAAGAAAATCCCGACTTTACATATTTATTTAGGACGTAATTCATATTTTAATGTAATATCGTAATGAAATACGATGCTATTAGGATAAAGTAAATGTGGGTCACGGGAAGCGGGTGGTTTTAGAATGAACAACAGAATCTCATTTTATGAAATAATATTATTTTTTGTTACACAAAATCATGTTAAATATATAATTTGTTAAAAAATATCCGTCTTCAGAAAATATGTCATGTGATGGCCATTCACTAGAATATACGATTCCAGGCTGTTCAGAAAAACATCTGCACCTTGGAACTAAATGATGTTTACTTTAATTTAATGCAAATTTAATGCATTTTCATCTTTTAGGTCTTTCAAGATTTATAAAATAGAAAGTTTGGTGTAACCACGATCATTCAAATAATCAAACTTTAATTTTCTGAGCGTTAGTGAAGCGGTACTCGTGGTGCTGAGAAGATTTAATTTGTCAGTCTGTCTATGTGTATATCGGTCTGCACGATATCTCTTAAAACCAATGACATACTTCACTTTATTCTTGAGATGACAGACAGACATTTTTACAGCCCCCAGGTTGACGGAAGAGAATATCTGACAGCCTATTGATTGACAGGCTTTTATTAAGCTCAGTCAAATCCCACGGAGAGAAATTGAAATTTGTCGCATTAATACTTGTCTATGATGAATTATGGCAAAACTCAACATTTACAGATGAAATCTCTCTAGAGATATCCTGTGTACAGTTAAGCATGTAAAGACTCAACCACTTACCCAACAGGACTTAGCTTTTGTAGAAACTACGTAACGTGTAAAAGTCCTTAGTTACATTTGTTCTTGAGAAATACAGCGAAAAGTAGGCACAAAGTCAGATGCAAGAACACAAAAAGACAAATTAAGGTTCAAAATAAAGCCTCTTTTGTTGGTCTTGACCTTAAAAAAATTTTATGCAAATTTGAAGAAACTGTTTAAAGGGCGTTTTGTACAAACATGTGCTGAAGAGCTCTTGCAGAGATAATCTCGGATACATGGACAATCCCGAATGCAAATCAAAAGAAAGTATAGTACCTATAAGCTCTCTCTCTCTCTCTCTCTCTCTCTCCCTCTCTCTCTCTCTCTCTCTCTCTCTCTCTCTTTCTCTCTCTCTCTCTCTCTCTCTCTCTCTCCCCCCTCTCCCCCCTCAATCCCACCCTCACTCCCCCTCACCCCCTCCCATCACCCTTCATCTCTTCTCTCTCCCCCACTCTCACTCCCCCCTCTCTCTCTTCTCTCTCCCCCCTCTCACCACCTCTCCCCCCTCCCCCCTTGCTCTCTCACTCTCTAATTCAACATTTCAAATTAATTCTATTTTTATGAGAGTGACAACTATAGAACTAGAGTTAAACAAAAATGTTGTGTTTGAAATAAAACCATCTTCAATTGGACTAAATATGATTTGTGATAAGTTTGAAGAAAACGGTTGAAAAGAGCGGTTTGTGCAAACACCACTGAATAGGTTTTCAAGAGTTCTTGTAGATTAGTGTAATCTTGGATACGTGGCTAATCCAGAATGTGTGTGGAGAGTATAAATCTCTTGATCTATTTGGAACATTGCTTTTACAAGTTAAAACACATTTTATTGGATTTACTATACATGATTACCTGAACATGTAATCATTATAATATATCATTATTGTACAAATAAATTTTAACCCGTGTACCATATAACATATTGAGGTGCATACCGTGAAATTTGCTTCGATTGACGCAATAAAAAATTTCAGAGTTGGTGTCAATAGAGTTGTGGGACACTTTATATAAACAGGAAAAAAGCTATCTCTTCCTTTTTCTTACCTTTTATAATTTGAACTAATAGATCAAGTATTTTTAATGGCAGACTCCTTGAAGTATTCTTGAAAACATTTTTATTGTTTCTTTTTTTACATATGGGAGAGGGATAATAGTCCATCGCAGAATTTTAAAATAAAACTTGCTGAATAATGAAATTAAATTATACAAACGACTAGGAAATATACAGCAACGTTTGTAAAAACTGCCATCGGGCTTTAATCAAAACCAAGGCCTTTTTATTTCTGCTCATTTTAAATTTACAAACTACGCCTTTTGATATTCAGACTATATACCCCAAACTATGGATGCATTTCCTTTTATAATACTGGAACAGTTCTCTCTATCAAAAATAGATGGTATTTGTGTTTCAGGCCAAAAATAAAGTTTTTATTTACCCACCATTTTATTAAGAAATTCCAAGCATTTTTTTGTTTAGTTTTTGGTTTTGTATTTATTTATTTATTTATTTATTTCCAACAGACATACTCCATTTTTACATTCAAGATCCATAATTCAAGATCAATAATTACAACTTAACCTAAACCAAAAAATTACCTCAACAAAAACATGTGAATGACCTGAAAGGAAATATTACATAATACACTAATGCAAGGCATGATATATGCTAGAATAAAAACGTATTTAAATGTTTTAAAAACTATAACAATACCATAATGAAAGAACGCAACAATAAAATAAACTATAACAATAGAAAATAAAACATAATAACAAAAATAACTTAATAACAGTAACAACAGAAAAAACATAATAAACTATAAAATAATATAACAGGGATATTCGTAACAGTGTTTCAAAAACAGCAGACAGTAAAAATAACAATGGTAAATAGGCAAACTATGACATACAATAAACCGAGAAAATGAACAAACATAGACATTAAGTGGAGGCATTTACGTTGGGCAGCACTGCACCTTTCACTTTCCAACTTCAATGATCTCACGCCATCATGGAACAGGTCGACAGTTATAGGCAGGTTGTTGCCGGCCCTCTGCAGGCGAGCCACCGTGCTGTTTGCTGCATAGTTTGTGCCATTAGTGTTGCCTGATGAAGAGGTCATTGGAACGAGTGCTGGATGGTGTCTTGAATTTGAGGAGTTGAAGGACGTCCGGGCCAAACCATCTCACCGTTCACCAACTTATGGAGAACCACTAAGTCGGCTACAGTCCTGCGAGTATCAAGATGTTCCAGTTTAAGTCTGGCGTACATATCATCAATTGGTACTTGTTGGTATTTGGTATCCATTTCTGACACCCACCAAACGGATGAAACGACGCTGAACTCGTTCAAGATCATCACAAAGGTACTTTTGGTGTGGATTCCAAACAGTTCGATCCATATTCCAGAATCTGGCGTACCAGGGCACAGTATATTGTCCTCAGGGCTACCATATTTGTTATATGTTTAGAAAAAACGGAGATAAAACCAAGCAATTCTGTTTGCCTTCGAGCAAATATTATGAAACGTGAGCCTCAGGGCTAAAATTCTGTGTCAGAGTAATTCCCAAATCTCTCACTTCATTTACTCTAGCGATGGTTTCTCCTTGCAACAAGTAATTGTATATTATAGGCGAAGTGCAACGGTAAAAATGATATGGCTTGACATTTCTTGGCGTTTAGTGACATTTTGTTTATTAAGCACCATTCATATACGCCATGAAGACTATCTTGAAGTGATTCACAATCCGTGAGAAATCTGTGAGTATAACTTGACATCGTCCGCAAACAATAGGCAGTCACTGTTGATATTCAGAGGAAGATCGTTTATAAAGAGTGCGAAGAGATAAGGTCCAATGATAGAGCCCTGGGGAACACCGGGAAAGTGAGATTAAACTCAGAGGATATTGAGCCAGCAAACTTCACTGCAAGCCTGCGCTCAGAAAGGTAACTCGACAGCCAACGAACTGAAATGTCATCGAAAACCAAGCGCAGAGATTTTCTTGAGTAATAAGGCATGGTCAACAGTGTCAAAGGCCTTGGAAAAAGTCTAAATATATTGTATCCAGCTGTTTGCCATTAGCAAAAGCATTCTGCACCTGAGTCTGGAGTAACATTAAGTTTGATAGAGTCGACCTTCCTGGTGAGAAACCGTGTTGCTGAGGACAGGTTAACTGAGCAATCCTAAATCTTATTCGATCAAGAAATAGATCCTCAAAAAACTTTGGATATCGCTGAGAGAATGGAAAATGGGCCTGTAATTTGAGGTGAATGTCAGTAGGTCCTGATTTATGAATGGGGACCACGTAGGCTACTTTGAACGCCTCAGGAAAAATTCCCATCGCAAGTGAAGTATTAAAAATATGTGGCAAACTGGAATGGCCAAGATGCTTCTGCTGTACTTGAGTACCCCTGGTGGAATCCCATCAGGGCCCCAGCCCTTTTTGTCATCAAAGGTTTCTAATCTTCTCCAATACTTCTTCAGGGGTGAACTCATAAGCAACTCCGTCACCGAGATGGTAATATCCGCTTGGAACAAAGAACCTCCGTAGGCTTCGTGAAAACCGAGGACACATTGAAAGACTTTTTATCTGACACAGTATATGTTTGGTGTAAACTAAAAAAAAATTTAGGTGATATATTTCTCCCATTTGATGACAAATGGCAGTAATATTCAATACAAAACTAAAATCATTTTACTGACACAAATTGGGCACAATTAGTATAAGGAAAACAACGGCATATAATTGATGAATGAAACTCTTCAGTTACTCTTAATTATTTTGGGGGAAAACTAGCAAAATAAAGCCCTTTATAACATGACATCCAAAGTTGTGTGGTAAATTTTCAGTATCATTAAAGAGAATAAAATGTTTTGCTTTAAAAAAATATACTTATAGTTGTAAAAAGTTAAAAATAATATTTTACTTAAAGGCCATAAAATAGTCTGTAACTGTATTATGTTCTTGAAGAGAATGTAAATCGTGTCTCATTACAGTGTTGGGCAATTTTTCCAATACAATTCAGCCCAGTATTAAGTTACAGTGGAAGTTTATTTCATTATTATGTCTGCCTCGAAACACTACAACAATAAAAGCGTCTCATCTCAACAGAAACTGCCCGCTATCTCTCCTCTTGAGTATAATATCTCCCGTCGTTCACAGATTGTGAGACAGTTCCGCTCTGCGACATCATTTAAGTGACCATATTGCGTTACGTTTCGCTACGCTGAGATAAAGAAGGAACGTAAAATGAACAAGTTATATCTCTCAAACCTCCCATTTTTAGATGGAGTATGGATGCGACTTAATTGGCACTTAAGGAGCTGGGAAAACATCACTTATGAGTCTAGCTGCACGATCAAATTTTTATGGTACATGTCATTACGTGATATGTGGCTGAGCGTTAGCAAAGCCTCCAACTTAAGGTAATGGATTGAGCTTTACATTTTTACATTCTGCTTATACAAAGAGTTGTGGAAATATAATTCTCCTGTATATTTCCCTACCTGAATTTGTATGTTTTATGTTTCATATCTCAAGTATGAACTTTGTAATATTGAACTTGAAATTTTGTATAAACTTCATTTCTAAAAAATGAGTTCAATGATTGTGTGTGTCGATCCATGGAATATGGTTAAGGGTCATTGAATCCGATTACTCATTACGTTGTAAACATTCCTTCTGTCCGCCTGAAAAATGTGAAAAAGTTTCAGGCCGATTTGGCTGTTCTGAGAAGAACATGATAAGATATACGATATCTTGAAATTTTGCACGTAACTTCGTTGAAGGCTATCATATGCATAATTTGCTCTGGCATACTCTTACTTGTCATAAATGTTGCGTAAAAGGAAAATTTTTACGAGATCACCAAAATTCTATACAAAAGTTTTAAAATTTCTTTCACAACACTTAAAAAAATTATAGTATATCGTAAAACTTAATATCTTAATAAATGTGGTTCACCTAAAATTACCTTGTGAATATTCTACCATCAAGAAATTATTTTTTGGAAATAAAAGCGTTTACAAGTTATCAAATACATTACAAAAAGTATGTATTTTAAATTAAATAAGTATAGCGAGATAAATATTGCTAGCTACGGTCGAATTTTATTTTAAACAAATGACCTCTTCAACATCACTTAGGACTTAGGATAAGAACTTTTCGAGACCTGTCATTGCTTCCAGTCGTTGCATCTAGTGAAAAGATTTTCAGGATGGATAGGTTTGCTGGTATGGGCCGCCTCCTGTCGGTAGCGCATGGAAATGGATAGCGGGCTCTATTTCACCATGTCATCTTGGAAGAACAGGAGGATACCTCTATCCCTAATTCTTCGAGTCTAAGCGAGTTAGGGACAGTGTTTCTTCATGTTTAGGCTAGTAACATTCTTTATCACTAAAGGAGCTCCACACAATCCATCACTCATCCTCTGAAGTAGACTAGACCTATGAATCAACCACTGCGTCACAATATAACGACATTTCCAGTGATGTGCTGCTGCTTAACATCCATGGGGTTCTCCAGATGTAAGTGACCCTTACTTTATTGCAGTATAGATTGCGCTCTACAACAGCTAGAAGTGAATCCTCCTGGGGACGGGTCAGGGATTGCATGCTAGACTGCCATCACAATGATACCAAACGCCGCATCAGTATTATTTCACCTAGGCAGTAATAATACTAAAATGTCTTATGGATTATGATGGACAATAACACTCATTAGTAGCAAAATATGTCATTCCAACAAATAGTATTCAATAATGGTAGAGCTCGCTTCCGACATCCCACTTTACTCGTGACTATGCAATATTGATCGCATACACAATATAATTATGCGCAGAGCTGTTACTGATAACACTACACGTACTGTTAATTATATGATGATAAACCGCTACACAATTAGTGTTATTAAACCATACTCATATAAACGTAACTCAAATAAAGGTAACAAAGGGGGTATCTATTGGTAAAAACCTCCTGAATAACAAATTTTTAAAATACAACCACAAGAAAACTATATTTAATATTCTTAAAACTTTTTAGGAGCAATATTTTCTTGTCAGACTTGTACGAGTAGCAGGATCAAGGTAGGATATCCAAGGATAAGTTATGAGGTAGGATATCCAGAATTTGCCTCCGCAACAGCTTTGTAAGCGACAGATTTATACCGACAGATAAAGTTCCTGAAACCAGCATTGTGTATGTTTTACAAGTCTCCCAACACTTTCAGGACAATGGAAGCGTGGAAATTCACATAATTATGCTTTTTTATGTCGCTTAAACTGTTACAATCACAAGGAAGGTTTGTGGCACTTCAAAAAGATGATTCTTTTAAAGCCTAATTCTTTCATCGAAAAGTACACAATTTATCGATCACAAATATAAAATTAAAAAGAAAAAACTGGTACTTCTCAACTGGAAAATGTAATGTTTGTTACTACCACTTTCTGCAGATATACCTTTAAAGTTGTCGTGCTCGTGGATTGCATCAACACATAGTAAAATTTTAGTATAGTCTGTATGTATTGTTTTTACGTTTGACTTTGTATAATTCAACAGGTACCATTTTGTTACTATTAACAAAAAATAAAAAAATAATATTTGTTTAAGTGTTTCTGTTTGTTTTTCAACCTATGTGCTAGATGTAGTTTCTGTAGCTTTACTATTCCAGAGGAAACGTTGCAGCACTTTTGAGGGCAGTGTTCCAACTTTAGTTACTACTAAAAAACAACTATTTTGTAACATTTATCACAATGGTTTTATTTTCCTTACCATGACTGGTCCGTTTCCAACAATTAGATAACATTTATGAACATCGCAAAGTGTTTCTTTATAAATTCATTAATAATACAACCAATTGTAAAACTATATTTTCACTTTCAGGTGCTGTGATACTGTACTGTAATTTCGATTATATTACCGTCTAAACTAGGTAAGTGATACAATTTTATTTACATTATATTATACATTTTACGCATTAGTCCGAGATTAGTAAAATATTTAACTTTGTTATTGGACCTAAACTATTTCTGACAAGTTCACATGTATTAATATATACACAGATACAGCTGAATTGTTGGCTTGATTGATTTTATTGCTGCCATTAAATAAGGAACAAAGGCGTTCTCTAACTGAATATTCACGTGTGTACCATGTTCACACCGCTACCAGTTTAATACAATGTAAATCGTCTACACCTATTCAAGTGATCTGGGAACAGTGACATTGTACAGTGAAATTCACTTGCATGAGATCGCAATTTTTATCATGTGTTTAAATATCTGTAGCTTAAACTGAATCACAGGAATAAGTGATTATGAGATCACTTGTTTTTGACCATTTGGTTAATTATATATGGTGCAAATTGACTTACACGATTTACTTGTAATGATATCGCTTTATTCTCTTAACTTATTTTATATTATTTTTGCGATAAAAATGACTTTGCACGCACAAATTCTCATAAAATTATAATCTTATATGATCACATAGTTTATGATTCGTTATGTAAAGGGACTTACTCGAAGAATTGGTCAACTGAGTTTTCACTAAGCATGTCGCGTAACTGAGTTTAATAAAGTGCATGAAACATGTCAAAACTATAGCCCATTTCATTCTTGAGGTGTCCTGCGATTAGATAAATGCTCAGATATCGTACAAAATATAATTTTTTACTCTCTCACCAGACAAAAGAAACTTGTGTCAACCTACTGAGTGATAGGCTTAAATGACGATCAGCTAAGTTCCAGGGTTGGATATGCACAAATATATAACATTCTTGTCTATGTAGAAATGAAATTCCATGATAAATTTAGAGTCTGCAGATGGTCTTTACCAAGACATTTTGCTAAATGATACATTCACATTCATTGTTTTTGAGTTTTGTACATTCATTGGAGTTTTTGAATAATAAACATTCCAGTGAGGTAGGGAGTGTACTACAGCGCAAAAATGTACCAAAATCAGATTTTTTATCAAATTATATCATGGAGTGTTACTATATTGTTTTTCCTTTTTGTCTATGAGTAATATAAATGTGATAATATGTTAATATGTCGTGTGGAAAGGCTGAAATAGACATAGAGGCACACAGAAATGATATTTTTAAAATACTACGTATGATACGCTTACTAAAGCTCAGCCAACAAGAAAAACTCATAACAATGGTTTTCACAAGTATCGCTCCCCGTTGCTCATCATATGTAATTAAAAACTCCATCCATATTTAAACAATTTAGGATTACACCACAACAAGTGTCGGCTTTACTGAACCTGTTTATAGCTTTATAGCTTTACATTTCAAGTTTATAGCTCATTTCATTCTCGGAATGTCTTGCTGACCGATATACAGGCATGCAAAAATACAGAGAATAAATTTACCCTCCCCTGGCAGGCTAAAGGAAATCGTGTTACCCTAATGAGTGACAGGTTTCAATTGATGTCACTAGGTCAAACAATATGGATGGACATGTGCCATCTTAAACTCATTATTGTCTACATAGATATAAATGTACAAGCATCATTTAACTTCTAAATATAAGAAATATTTCTCAAAAAATTTGCTATCATAATACAATTACAATTTTGTTCATTAAATTGGGTTTTATAACAGTGTTAAAATAATAAAGGTGTTTAGAACCATGCTATTTTTACACTATGCCACACAAAAAGTCAGCAAAAGATTACGTTTTAGGTGCTGGAATAGTTAGAATACCTGTGTAAATATCTCCAGCGTTAAATTCTCATTTGTTTACATTCAGTTAGTTTAAAACATGATTTATTCTTTCCTATATTTTCCTTTGCTATAGCATTTACGTGTAAGACAAAAATAAAAATATTGGCTAATGCTCAGCTAAATGCCATGGATTACCTTGCACTATCATTGAGCTCTGTGTTCCTCTTATAAAAATCAAGCTTCAAGCACAAGTTCAAGTCATAGTTCTGTTCGTTTTCAAGATATGGTGTAGACAGATAGACAGAAAATATTTTTTTCCAAAACTTATACGAAGGACTGGAATCATTTCGTATTGTTTGACCACTCGATATTTCGAGAACAAACTTATAGATTTTCCATGAATCTTCCCTTTAATATATGCAATATCAGGTTTTTTGATGGAGGATGTTGGCAACCATGAAGGCAACTATAAAGTGGGAGAATAAATATATTTGTTAAAAAACTAAGCACAATCATACTATATTTTATCATCATAGTATCACATTTAAAATTTTGTGTAAAATCTCAACAAATCCAGTTGCGCATACTTGGTGTTGTTGTTCACACATTTTAGGGTAATTAGTTAGTTTTTGATTTTACAATACTTTTTGTTATATGCGACATATTGCCTATTTATAAATCTATAGTAATTTAATTTGATGAAGTATTATTTATGTACAACAAGTATGAGATCAGCTTTCAACTATAATGCATTAAATAGTTTTTACTTGAGGGAGTGAAAAGTTTTAGCAGTTATTTCTCGCTGAGAGTACATAATGAAAGCGTATCTGTGAAGATATATTACTGACTATTAAAGCTTATGAATTATGAGAGCTGTAACTTTGTTTAAAACTCTAATAAACGTCAGTTGGTTTATTTTCACTAGCTGCCCCTATCAAACTATAACGACAGAACAATCTGCGTAAATGTATCTTACACTTTTTCCACTTACCTTACTTAAATTATACATTGTATATCGGTTTATAAAGTGATATAAATATTTAATATGTGTTATTTAATTATTATGATTATTCGTATGTGTGTTATAAAAAACTCGTAAAATAACTATTAAGTTTAAGTATTTTTTTTAATAAATCTTGATAAAATACTATCATGATCGTAAAATTACCCTAAATAAATGTGCCTATAAGGCTAATGCAATAATTTACTTATTATAAATTAGATCTCTATTCATATTTGATAGGCAATTTTTCTAACTAACTAAAGCATCCAGAATTCGCGAGTAAGTGAAACAAACGTAAATAGTATAAAAATTTAGTAGTTCATACTATAGGCAAACCTTTTAGAGATAATAGTCTGTTTTGTCCAACAAGTTAAATTGATATATTTGCTACTCTGAAAAGAAAGCTTGTGTATACTCTCGCCGCACTATATTCACATAAATTAAACAATATAACAAACTACTTAGTTATGATTTGTTGTAATCCGTAATCCCAGTATATCACTTGAGGGGTTGAAACAATTTTACGTATGTCTGTCTGTCTGGTGTGATATCTATAGAACGAAATAACCTAATAGACTGGAAATTGTTCATAAAGCATTAATTTTCTATAGCAAACATCGAGAAATGATGCCCATATCATTCAATGGAATTTGGCTTAGCGTTAGCGAACAAATACATGTGTCGTATGAGTAATAGTAATGACAACGGGATACTGTCAAATAAATAAATTTTTAGAGAAACTGAGTTTATTAATTTGGATTTTTATCATGTGACACAATAAATACATGTAGCCTAAATACTTACAGAATATCTCGAGAAAGATTGTATCTGTATACTATAGGTAATGTTTTAAACTTCATTCCTACATGAAAAAGTTAATTCGATTCTCCAGCGTGTCCACCTATTAGATTTTGGCTGAGCATCATTGAAGCATCATGAATGCTTTAATGCCTGTCTCTCTTTAGGGCACATCAAGAAAAAAATTAAAATAAAATGAGTGAAATGAAAACCAGTGAATTATTTAAAGTTAAATATAGCCAGGCGTACTCCTTTACAATATATATAAGAAGAATAAGTTGTCCATAGGTGCTACGGGGAAGATAGGTTACGTGCGGCAATTGAATAAATAATCAAAATTTATAACTAAAAATTCTACTATCAATTTTAATGTACGCAAAGCTTATTATGCTAATCATTCCTTAAGTTACCCATTCTTCACCCAGTAGTTTGAAACTTGTTTTAGGTTACATTCTTACAAGTAAATTAACAGCTTTCCTTCAGAAGAACAGTAACCCATATCATTCTCCTATATTTCACAAATTACTCGTTTATAATTATGTGAACAGTTTACAGTTTAGTATTTAAAACAAGAATAAAAATTTACATTACATTATTTAGGTGCCACATGAAAACCTGTATTACTACACTTGTCTCGAAATCACATTCAATTAAAAAAAAACACAGCTTACGTAAATAGTAAGAAACATAAACAAAAATTATTAATGATGTACTATTTCTAAAAAAATTATAAAACTGTTCAAATCTCAAAAACCTACAATAAATCTAAGAAGATTACAACATTTTACTTATTATCTTACTCTTCATAATCTTACAAACTTTGAGGCAAAACAATTTAAGTTTCATAATCATTCTGTTAATGCCTCTGTAAGAATGTTCATCATAGCACAATCTATGCCAAGTAATTTTTTATGATCATTAGCAATATAAATATAGAATAAAATAAGTAGCTTACAAGTAAAATATTACAGTAAAAGGTTATTGATATATTTAAAAAAATTCCTACATTTGTACCATTACTTTGATTATTTTTGGTTTGCTTCCAAAATATATTTTACTGAACGAGCATGAAACATGTAGATTCAACTTATTATTATATTACTTCGTGTTTTATAGATTAGTTACTGTAACTTAATAAACCTATATAATCAGTTTGAGATTGCATCAGTTACACTTTTGTTCTTCATCTCGCAATTGTTGTACAGTTTGGCTTCCGCATAATTTTTAGAACTGGAACGTTATAAAGAATCCGATGTATGTTCCTACATGCTAATAATGAGTTAGTGGGACTAATCTTTATACAAACTCACTTCTTCATATAAATCTATCTTTATTCTTTTAGAATAAATTAAACGCATTCTTGGCGGTAGAAAAGGAATAGTAACAATACGAGTGACTATTCTGTTAGTTCAGAAGATATTAAAGTTACTAATCTGTAAAATACTCAATTAGTGCTTTAAATTCCAAAGACAGAAACAGCTCCAGACAGATTGCAGTTGATACGTTATAACTGTTATTGCTTCGTCCTCCTTTGCTTTATCCAAGACACTTGAACATGCCATTCGCTGACACGGCAGGTCTGTGTCTTGAATATGAACTCTGCCTTTGTCCTTCTTTAAAACAGCTACGATAACAATTCACAAAGTTAATTTCATTTTATTGGACTTTAAAAAGTAGCTGTAAATAGTTTTATTTTATTTCAACTTTCATTGTGAACATTTTACGTTCAACTGCATATTTCTCTTATTAGCGAAGAAGAACATTAATTTCATTAAATAATTAAAATAAATTTATCGGCGACATACATAAATCACATATAGAGGATGTTCCATAACTCTCTACCAATATGTTTAGGTATAAAAGTGTTTCAATCAAAATAAATCTAAATCATGCAGTATTGTAAGGTATATTATGAACACAGCTCAACAATATAATGTTATAATCAGCTGATTAGGGCAGCTAAAATTGAAACAACTAATTTTTGTGGCTCACAAACACTGCTGTCACATAATGACGATAGCTATTGGTTAGTAGTCTGGCCTTAAAAACACATGATCTCCCATATCAAACGATTTTACAAAATTTCACTTCATTAACAACGAGCCGATCTCAAATTAAAAATAATTAAGTGAAAAATCAAAATGGCGTCTATTCGTGTAATAATGTAGTTTTTGAAAGTTTTATATGACATTTTGGTTTAGGTTGGTTTGGTGATAGTTGGTCCAGGAATAATACTTAAAAATATCGGTAGAAAGTAATAAACACCCTGTACTCTAATTAAGAAAATTATATTTGTGTACTTTTGCCAGTTAGTGCCAAATATAAATCTAATACGTCGTAATTCTTACACAAGTGACCAAGATGGCAATTTTAAAATCAGATGGAGATCGTTGTCATGATATAATAAGTAAAAATTCTACAACCCAGTAATTTACATGAAATCGTAACCAGTTCTGAGTAATTGTTGCACAAAAACTCAGTTAGAAAAACTTAGTTACAGTATTGTCATTACCCATATTTAGAGCACCAATATCGTTTATTAATAACGAAGTTTACAAATTCGTTACAAATGTTTACAACAACATTCTAAAATGTTTATTAACATTCAACATATAACATATAACATTCAATTTCAAAGAGGAAAGGTTAGTAGTGTATTACAAAAGGAAGATGGATAGGAGATGGATAGTTCTTCGCTCTAAAGACTCTATCCAGTAATGAACCGTGATATTGATGATGCAATTAACTCAGACCTCAATATAATCCGTCAGTGTTTTCTACGTTGATGCATTGCTTGTTTTATTTGCCATCAGTACTTCCTTCCTAATCTAATCCTCATTATTCGAACAATAAATTGTGATTGTGACTTCCAGATTTATTTGACTTGCAAATATATCATCTTTGATATTTTAAAATATACTAATGGAAAAATATATCTTTATCCAACTAACAAAATAGTGTTGACTTATAAATTCTAAATTAATGAAAAATTAATTCACGTTTATGCCAATAAATATTTTATTGATTTCGGTAATGGTAAAATTGCAATGATTCACCATCATTTAGCTAAATCATCTAATGTGACATGAACCATAATCTAACTCGATGTTGCTTACATAGAGATTACTTTTAAAAAATTATCATGCAAATAACAAGTCTACAGATCAGTTAATAATATAAACAGTAAATCCAAACATGTTTACCGTTGTCTTGTAAACATTGTCAAAAATATTCTGTTGGTTTGACTACAAATCCGTTACATGAAAGATTGAGTAATATAATCGGTCTTAATCCGATGAGTAAAATGGTTGGACTAAAAGTGCAAACAAATGTATTTTGTTTACTTATCAAAATTATTTATTTTTTTACCAAGTTTTTACGAACGATTTATCAAGCGATTTTTATGTTACCAGAAGAATCATTCAAAAATCAACTGCATCACATTGTAGCACAATTACACCCCACCAGTTAGATCTAAAATTAAAATTGCTATTAAAACAGCATGCAAAATGAAATGTATGAGAAAAATTTTTGTTTATTTTAATGCTACTGACAGTATACTTAAGACTGCCATATATTATGTTTTTACTTGTAATCTTGTATTTCACTATATTCTTTTGATTACACATACAGCACGAAGGGTTGTTTATTTGGTTTCACGTTAGTTATAAGATCAAATTTTGAAATATTTGCACGTATAATTAATTTTATATATAGTTTTAAGATCAAATTCATAACCTCGAAATATTACAGTAGCAATAAATTAAGAATTTCAAGAAGGCTTTTCGTCTTTCATTGATATATATATATATATATATATATATATATATATATATATATATATATATATATATATATATACATATATATAATTTCAATAAACACTGAATCGCAAAAAGTACTCGCTCCGCCGGGAGTCGATACAGTACATTGATATATATACAGTATATATATATATATACTGTATATATATCAATGAAATATATATATATGTGTGTGTGTGTGTGTGTGTGTTTTTTAAAATTATTTATTAATATTATGTCAACATTTGAAGTAATGCTCATATTTTAAAAATGATAGCACATTAACAAGTTATGAAGATCTGTAAATCAGAAACGATTAATTTTAAACGTTCAGATACATACAATAATTCCTTCCAATTAGTGCGGTGGTCTACCATTGAATTTGGCTAACCATTGAGTTTTGGTTATTAATCACTGTGTTATTTCTATATAAAGCAGATCTGGTAATTTTAGCTCAACTGTAGCACTCCCTGTGTTTTTCTCGTTATGTAATTAATATCTTTTTTATTGACTGGCCAATAAAAACTATATTCTTTATTTGTTTCTAGATGTATGTGCTTAAAGGTTTACATATCTGTTTTAATTAGACCAATTTTTAAATTTAAATTAATTATATAAGATTTTACGTTGAAGGAGTTCTATTCGTTTTTGGCTGAGCGTTAGTAAAGCCTATCACTCTAAGTGATTTTTTTGTCTGTCCGTACGATATCTCAAAGACGAACTAATCTACTTGACTTGAAATTTTGCAAGTAGGTTGTTTACTAATTATTCACCATCGGGTTCTATTATGTTGCTGTCGCAACTAAGGGGTTTTTTGTGCGTTAGCCAACATTTTACATTACATTGGTATTTTGGGTAACCGTGATGTCAACGAGAATACCACAGAACAAATCAATATGTATACATACTGGGTACAATACGATTTATAGTCATGAAATTAGGCATGAAACCTCAAGCTTTTACGCGACTCATGATTTGGCTAGCTTATACCTTTTATAAGGAATTATTGCATAAGGTAAAAATAATTCGATATCAGAATCAAAAATATTAAAAAGCTAGTAATTTAGAGAACTCTGATAAAGCAATGACACAAATTTGCAATTTACAATGGAACTGACAGGGACTTGTTGAAATCGTGTCGCTATGCCTTTGTCTGTTCGACCGTGTGTGTAATAACTCTTGATCATAGACGATTGAAAATTATATATATATATATATATATATATATATATATATATATATATATATATATGCTCATCTTGGTCCAAAGATAAACTATATTGATTTCATGGATTCATGGTCTTTCCGCATGTGAGATAAATCCTTATAGAAATTTTCCTAGAGCCTTGAAAATTGGTACATGATTTCTCTTTCTTCAGGAAGAAATCTATTGATTTTATGGCCAAAAGTAAAAGGGCATTGTGCATTGTCGTCAGTATGTGCGTCTGTGAGCTCTCTTTTTCTGCGGTCTGCCTGTTACTTGATACCCTGAGAGCAATCCAGTTATTCTTAAAATTGAATTTGGAACTCTACCTTGGAAATTGAGCATCATAAATGAGGCATAAGTAGCGCTAGTAATGATGGAAGTCAAAACGTAAAATAAAAAATCTCAAAAATAGCAAATGATAAAGGTTTTGATAGGTAATGTGTTTTACCTTTACACGCCGTAACTAACCATTATACACCTAAGTGATAGGACTACGAGTGCTAGCTTAAAGATACAGAAAGAGGGAGCTATTATTTTCAGTTGTACTTGTTTATTTGTCAAAAGATTACGAGGTACAATTATTGGTACAAATATTTAACTCAATTATCGGTTGAAAAAGGTGCAGTTTTACAACTTAAATGTTTAGCATTACACACTAAAAAATAACCCTCAAACTTGTAATGAAAAACTTGTCATTTTTAGCCCTTTATGTGTCCTTCTATTTCAACCATCAATAAAACTATCGCGTCGGATTGTCAATAACAAAAATGTTTAAGGGAAATTTATCTGTCGATTTAAAAAAGAATGAGATTCTTTGCTTAAACAACGTAAATTGACCCTTGACTTCTGGATTAAATCATTCGATTTGAACGCGACTCTACTAATGCTTACTAAGTTGTCAACTGTCCACACATAGTGGACTCAGGTAATCATGAATGTACAAAACGAGGTTCTGGGTGACTAAGGGACTGATTAGAGCTTGGCTTCTAATAAAAAGTACGGACTATGCCAAGTCCCACCCATTTACTACTAACAATACTTGGACCTATTTTGTATTTATCTGTACAAAACAAACATGCATGCAGTGTATATTACAATTTGTTTTTAATTATATTTTTATTTGTGCTGTACTAGTGGTTTTATTTGGAATACATACCAATATGTACGCAATCATTTTTAACATATTAGTTAGACATAAATAGGTTTTATTTATTTATAGAAGAAAAATATAAAAAGTATGATGAGTGTACGAACAATTATTTTGGCTAGTTTGAATGTGGGTGACAAAAAATAATATGCACCACAAATTCTCGATATGGGCGCGGGGCGATAATTTTTGATTGAAAGATCCTAGGTACTTCAAATCTTCAGTTAGGAATAAATTTTGGGTTTGGAAATATATGTATATGTCCAATTTATAACCTTTTACAATAACCTATGTGAGTATAAAAAAGTGGAAACAAAGTTTTTGGTTGTCCCACGTGAAATTGCAGGGTTTAAACTAAGAAATTTAGGCAGATTTTTAATCAGGCCCAAATATCTCTAGAATGGCTAAAATAGGATGATAAAAATCTGAAATGTTAATAGTATGTACGTACGTAAAAGGTTTTCTTATTTATTATTTATTAATGAAATAATTTGATATTTGTATTAAATATCATTTTAGGAAAATGATATGTTCATAAATGTTGTTTTCCCTAAAGACAGAAACAACCATATCCGACCAGGATTACATTTTGATTCATGTGTACTTTAATGATATTGAAATTTAACTGTACAAATGTTTAAGATTAAGTATATAAATGTCTATATAATATAAAGGATGAAGGATACAAAAGATTATACAAGATTATATATCATAATGATATATGTAACAAATATTATGAAGGAAACAGGACTTTTCCGGACATTTACCATCGTTTAGTAAAACAAGAAAACAGTAACACTACGTTTCGAGATCTGCAATCTGATCTCTTCTTCAGGTAAAGAACTAACCTAATACATAATTACAAACTAGGTTAAAATAAACAAATCTTACTAAAGCGTTGTGGCACGCCTAAGTCAGGAATCACAACCTACATGTTGTTTGTCAACTTCACTAACACTAAAGACATGCACTTAATACAAAACTATACAAAACACCAATCATTAAAACTAAACTACGGAATACAGGTCACAATACGTCTTCACTCGTCTACTAACCACCTACGACTGACACATGTAGGTTGTGATTCCTGACTTAGGCGTGCCACAACGCTTTAGTAAGATTTGTTTATTTTAACCTAGTTTGTAATTATGTATTAGGTTAGTTCTTTACCTGAAGAAGAGATCAGATTGCAGATCTCGAAACGTAGTGTTACTGTTTTTTCTTGTTTCACTGAACGATGGCAAATGTCCGGAAAAATCCTGTTTCCTTCACAATCCTTCCATCGTCAAAAATAACCTTCAAACTAACAAATATTAAATGTATTATACAATTAAAGGAGAACACTCAAACACTCCCACAGTTCAGAAGTAAGTGATTTCCTGCTAACGGTGAATAAAGCTAGGTATTCATCAATGTAGAAAACAGCTGACTGACGGGTTAAGCTTTGGTCTTAGTTAATTGAGCCATCAATACCACAGTTCATTATCGGATACAGTTTTAGGGTGAAGAAATACTAATCGTCGTTTTTGTTCTCCACCCCAAACCTCTTTTCTGTGATAGTTTAATCTTTAAAGTATTAAAAATATTGTATATTTAATATTATTCCTTGTAATAAACTAGAAATGTATTCTTCTGTGCACAATAACACTGCTAACGAGTAGTAAACAGGCATATGTTGCGTTATTTATAATTTGTTTATACAGGTATCAAATGTTTCGGCTTTTAACAAGCTATATTTTATGTGTTTGGACAACTCTGGACAACTTACTAGTTAACACGTATTTTTGTAATATTTTACGCTGAAATGGTGTGTTTAATTGGAAGAAGAGCCTATTTTGATCATGAAGATACGAGGCTATGGAGACCGGGTGAGATCTTATTATGAATGAAGGAATTTATTTTATTACACTTATCCCAATCGAATCCCTGCATCTAAATCAGGAGTTCATAAAAACTAAGGATTGCCTACAATAGATTAGGCCTACTTACTTATCATACTGCACGGTATGAGCCATTTTTCGAACACTTCTTAACTAAATGTCTTCTTAACTAAATTCTGATTTCTGAATACATTAGATTTAAATTATTAATTTTAAATACATTGTGAAAATTATTTTATGAGTTTGAAATTAACTGACAGTGTGTCTATAGATTTATGGATGTATCCATTCAGTTTAATTGTAACTCTTATAATGGAAAAGGTTGTAAATTTACATACACCTGTCAGACAATGCTTTGATGTAAAAGTGTCTTAAAAGGGAGATATACAAGCAAAAATATTTTAACTATGATTCCAAACCGTGTTTTTATGTGACTTTATATACTTGAAATTCGTATTTGGAAGCAGTAATCGCATATGAAAAAATTTAATAAAAGATATTTAAATATGATGAGAATGTTTCAATAATTTATTTTGAGAAGCTCGTGTAGATTGTGTGCCAGGGTACAAAACTCTTGATTACTCAGAATATCGATCAGATGAAAGCTTGACAAAAGCGCTAAGATCTAGAAAAGTGTTGTGAAGCGGGAAAAAAAGCTTGATGATCTTCAGAAGGAAAGGAATCTATGAACCTGAAATTGATTCACTTGTCTAAATAATTCAATCCGAGAAATTGGTTTTTACTTTTATCTTAGATTTCAAAAAGTAGTTTTGAAGTTTAGGTACACTTAAAGTATTCTGTGTATTACTTTCAAATTGCTTTCTCCTAACGCAGTTCATACCGTCCTTCTTAGTAGAATATGAACAGTACAGGCTCCAAGGAAGTACCCTGTAAGACACCTCTATACAGATGGGCCAAGCGATCTGCAGTTCAACTGACTGGCGGCTGACTGATTGATGGGGCAGGGGAGAGAGCTATCTTTAGAGCCCATCCCTTCGGTATTTCCTGCGACCCAAGAGGCAAGAACTGGAATATCTACTGGTTTATTCAGTTGTCTAGTGGTCACATTCAAATAAAAGGTGTTCCGGTAGTTAATTCTTTTAAATAAATCACAGAATGACAACGCCTCCGTGTTTAGTTAATGTTTCGTGGATAGCTCTAAAGGCTAGGCCTGCGAAAATTAGCACACTTTACGTTATTGGAATCAACTTTCAGGAAGTGATTAATCATGATAATTGTGGCACTGTATAGCTTGTCTATAAATTCAAACACGTTGACAATATATTGTACAGGATGAATGTGCTATGGTACCTTAAGAGCCATTATATGAATAAATTTAACAAGAAAATGGTTTTGTTCTAGAGTTTATTAAATGGAAGTAAAAAGGTGGCATGTTTAAGTTAATATATATTGATAGCATTTAATGTCCTAGTATTGGTGTGACTGGATTCCGTAAAGTTATAAATATGCGGGTTATTAATTTAATACGTGTGCTATTATGCTTAAGATAAAAGGACGAACTGCTTTTAAAACGTATATTATTGCGTCATTACGGACTGTTTTCGTCGTAAAGCTGTTTATTGCGCTGACCTTAATTCTCACTTAATATACACTCCTCTATATTATTACCAAGCTAGTAGTAATCATCACAGAAATAAATAATCTTGATATTAGCGTCGCAATATTATTACATGACATAACAAAATCTATTTAACTATTATATAAGTAAACCTTCCTTAATGCAACCATCACATTCATCTTTCTCATTGAAGTCAAAACCTTTCTGGAATGATATAACTCCTTAATCATTCAACCAAAATATATTGCTTGAATCGGTATATTATATAAATGAATTATAACACTCTTCCTGCTTAATATCATATATTCCAATTTTTAGAATATTCCCTTAAGTATTTTTGGTCAACTCAATATTTTTTAAAATTTTTGATGAGGTTTGTCCTCTTTACTAATAGTCTACCAACAAACCATTTTTACCATATCTACTGTTTTAGTGCAAGCTAATCACTCCTTATATATTATTTGAACTTTTAATTTTTAAACTTAAAAGTAATAAATATATATTTTTTTATTTAATGAAATAAATTATTGCTTACCTTAAAACTGTCAAAGAAGAATTTAATCCAATGATGATCGAATTCGAGATTTCTGTTTCAACCATTTAACAATATATACAGATACCCAATCTGTGTAGGCTGTTTAGATGGTTAAATGCTCTCTAAATTAATCAGTTTGTTTTGCATATACCTAATAACGTTTTTGGTCGAGGGAGGCGCTGAAGATGAAGGGAGAATAAAGAGAGTGTAATCGCTTGGAACTCTCTCTCTCCTCCGGCAACCGAAATATTTCATCTCGAAACTCAGAAGCGCGGACATAATGAGAGTGAATTATTAAACAAATCCACTACTCTCTTTTATAAGCATTTTGCACTGACTTTTACTCTGTTAGTAAAATCGTAACTCAGATATTATAATGCATTTTCTTACAGAATAAAAGGGCATCAATGAAAATTTAAATATTTTTACTTCCGGCAATGTTTTTCTGAAAAGTTTTAATTTCAAAATTGAAAAGATTTTTGGAGCCTAGAAACGTTTGAAATCCCGTAGCATGAACGAAAGTTTTTACGCAATTCTTACACTTTCATGGTAAATATTACACCGTAGTAGAGGAGGTATATAATAAATCTTAGCCTATCCGGGCCGATAATACTGATTTATTATTAGACTATGACGTAGGATACCGATATGTTTCCTACATGGAATATTTCCGATCGACTTTTTGAACATACACATACATAGAAATCATAAACCTAAATATCTAATTCTGAACACATCCTTTCTTAGATCACAAAATTCCCCAATAATCTTATATACAAACGTACATCCCATTAACTGGATGACCACAAATCTTGAACCACGAAATGTAAGTACCACAAAACTTGACAACCTAGAATCCACATAAAACTAAAAAAATTATTAACTTTAGGTCGAGGTAAATAAAATAAAATATGTTAATCTTTCATCAGAAGGAATAAGCATGTGCAACTTCACTACTGGTTTTAGATATCAAAAACAAAAAAATAAGGATTGAATTACTTTGATAATTTTCTGTTGAATATTATTAAAATTAATATGTATAAAGTTCTTAGCTTAATAACTACGTAATAATACTTTGGGAGGAAGTGAGTGGGAATTCGATTCTTTGTGCCTACAATAGATTTTGATTTTGATTAAGAGGGCTCTTTCTCAAATATAGATTTCATACTAAACGGTCCTTTATAACATTACATAAGCAATAATTATATATATATATATATATATATATATATATATATATATATATTAGGTAATAATTAGTGTATTTTGAACTTTTTGAATTTATTCACTGTCAGATAGATGCAGTGAATATTTCCAAGGGTATGCCTGATGTTAATTGCGATGGCTTAACGAAGCTACAATAGGGACGTGTTCACATAACAATCCTCTTGTAAGCAATATATTATACATTCAAGAGTTCACGTAATTTTTTTAACATTTTATTAAACGTAATTATTTGTTATATTACCCACTTGATAAATGCAATGGTTTTGGTTAAACATGAAAGGATTTATGTACGACTAAGAATGAATATTCACGGGTATACTCCAGTTCAATTACAAGAGCTCTTCACGCGCCGTCCTTCCCAGACGGTGATAAGCACGTCTCTATCGATCCCATGGCTTTGACAAGATCTCGAACCGATTTGAACATGGTGTCATCACTTCCACGCTCATCAGAAGACAGTTAATATGCCGCTTATCATCTTTAAACAAGTAGTGCAGTTGTTTTAGATATATTATTGGAGTTAACGTAAGTCATTAACGGAGTCCCTCAAAGATCAATACTCAGATCAATCTTTTTCTTATCTATGCAATGGCGTAGGATCATTGCTACAGTATGGATGACTTATTCAGTAAGCTGATGACAACAAATTTGGTTCCACTATTAGTTTCAAAATAATTCGGGAACAACAAACTTATGTCGGGTCAAATAATTATGCACAGCAATTCATGAGTCTTATTCTTAAAATAAATTCCCCCATTCCTCCAGACAAATATCCTGAGTATCTCGTTGTGATTCGAGAGGAGATCTCAAAGTTGAAATATAGTTGAAATATTAATTTAATAGGAGCGTTAAAAATTCAAAAGCATAATCTCACATTTAAAGTTCACAGAATATTGCAAGAAACTTAAAAACTGCAACTATTGACTCTTCCGAGCCGCAACATGTTATTTAATACTACAATTTTATTTTCCATGTGGTCGAATTCAGTGAAAAGTGTCCGAGACTGTATTCTTATGAACAAACAGGCAGAGATTTTTACCTAAATGACAGAAACAGGATCGTGATTTACGAACACACTCTCACAGGCAGGAGTTAGTTTAGTTAACAAGTTGCCAGAATCGATTAAAAATGCATCGACACCCAAGACGTTAAAAGCTCGTTTGAAACGTTTTTATCGTCCCAAGCATGTTATAGCGCTGACAAGTTTATGGCATACGACTCGGTGACTCCGCAGTCAGTCGATTCACAACCGGTACTGGAAGTGGGAAAATTTACAAGTATGAGTATGGTGTGATTGAGAGTACGGTATGTTTTACTAAATTTTGACCTGGTATGGATGATGCAAATTAAACAATTTTAAATAGTACTTTGATGATTTTTAAGTTCTTGCAATAAAATATTTAATTTAATTTGTTTTCTTATTACGGAACTTATTGTCTTTCCTATTACAGGCATATACTCAAAGACTTTAAAATAAGTCTTTCGTAGTATTTCAACCCTAAACTGGGCTACTAACTTTCCTATGCCCGCTTCGTTAAAACGAAATCCGCAAGTTCATCCCACTACTATCTAACATCCTGGAATAAACCTAAGATCCTTGTGGGGACGTAATCGAAGGTGTTATATGCTCTAGAATATATGTTATAAGATGAAAGCTAGAAGTTGAAATCTCTATTATCAGTCCTACAATAAAATGTGATTAGAAAAGATGGAAATTAAACAAAAAGAAATTTATGGAAATTAAAAGATGTGAGCACAGAATGAAAATTATAAGGCGCAAGATTAGAGGTGGAATACAAAAGGACGATATCTGTAGAATGAGCTTTGGAAAGTGCAAGTTCGAAGCGAGAAACTGGATCACTGGGCAAAAGCTTGAAGATGAAAGTTAGATGTGGAAGATACATGATTTTGAGCTGGAAAGTACAATGTGTACATAGTGGAAGCTTTAAAGTGGAAATTATTCATTTTTGGGATTCCAAAATGTATACATGAATTCCTGTAAATTATTTAATTATAAATAATAAAAACTTTAAAATAACATACCATATACATTCATGTATAAAAAAAGACGATACATCTTTATAAATAGAATATTGTTATAAAAAATAACGATGTTTCTACTAAAAACTTTATACTTCACTTTTACAATAACGTTTTCAAGTAGAAGTTAGTAATATACAATGAACAGTTTTGATTATATAAGGGGTATTAAAAAATATTATTTATTTATTATATGGTGGCAGTAGGTGGAATAACGGGCATGGGTGTTGATTGCTCCTGAGGGTAAAATAAACTGACCTTTGTGTGCAGACAGCAAACAGAAACTGGACCCCGGCTCCTGAGACCGATAGAGGAAATGTGTTGTCCCAGATACACAAATCTGCAAGTGTCCATTACATCAGAATCACATATTGGTTCTGTTAGTAAAACTGTTTCTTTAGACCTATTACAGAATAAATTTCGGTGCTTGGCATGAAGGATCCATGAAAATTCAAGAATAGGTAACATAACATAAAACAACAGAATTTAGAACATAGAATGAAGAAGATTCGTTTTAGCTTCTTTGAAGTTTATTTGCGAGAGGATTTTAATTATTGGCGCTTACAATCTGACCTTTACCTCAAGCCTTCGCTTTGAACTTTAGATTATTTTTGCTAAATCCAAGGCAATGTGATTTACGCTTAATATGAAAAGCTACTTTAATTCAAATCGTAGGCTATATTACATTTTCCAAATGATAATTTGAAAGCTAATACTAAAACACATGTTGGACTTACGTAGTTATTCTAAATCCACTAACTACGTTAATGTCACCTAGTTGGTTATAACATTCATTAATCTATTAATATCTGTCAACTTTTTTATGAAATTTCTTAAGGGATGATTGTTCTATTAAACCCGAGTACTGTTATCAGTACAAAAAGGATTCAAGAGTAATAACAAAGTGGACTCAGAAGTACAATCGGACAAGCAAGAATAGAACAGTCCATTGTTACCATAAACTGTTACACCAAGTTGTCTGAATACACATCTATTTCTGCTCCTTCAAACAAACTTGCAGTTTACAAACCTGACAGGTCGGCCAAATTTTACTTGGGATAGTTCCTGAAATATACACATAGACTAGATTAAAATTATTTTAGATAAAATTTAGTTTAACAACGGTTTCAGTAACTTTTCAGAACTTAGATAGTCATTCAGTTATTGGTTTATCATTCATATAAAAATGATAGTTTATTATTTTCTTACACTACTGATTAAATTTATAATAATTTGTATCAATACTCTTAGCTCCACATGAAGATTCAGTGTACAGACGTCTACAGATATCGTAAAGTAGCATAGATACGTGGGATTTAAAATCGTTTTAATGTACACAACCTGCTTTGACAGAATCCATACATTTTCATAACACTTATACTGCTTTTTTGTTTTATATGTTTTATACGTCCAAAGTGAATAATTTATCTACAAACTATACTAATTTTCTGTTCAACTATGTTGTTGTATGCTCGTGTGTTGAAAACAGTTTTGAGTAACAGTGAAGAAAATCAAACATGTTTAATTTTTTTAATGGGAAGAATAATAAGTAATGTGTACTTGTACCATAAAAAAACATTTTAGACAGAGGTCAGTGACCTATGAGTAATAAGACCCTAAGGGGAACTGGCCGCTCCATAAAATAATGACTAGGCACTATAACTATTATTGGTACTTTGGGATTATACCGACCACACCCAGACATGAATCGTTATTTGACATTTTGCTTCTACTGATTACTAGATTAGCGTAGAACAATATTTCGTCAATATAAAACAGGAATTGTCTTATCGCAAACCCCTCCCCATCCTCAGACAGAGGTCAAAGTCGAGCGGTCTAGTAGATAACGTGATTGCAGAGTCTCGCCGCCCGTTCAGCTGGTGCGTCGCTTTGTTGTACTTCCGTGTTTTAGCTCTACATTTCTCCAAACACAAAACTTCAATAAAAACAAACATTACCAAACTAAAACTAAACTCTTTATTGAAAAAACACTCAAAACTTGTTTTTATTCTTGATCACACTCCGCCACCCAAAATGCGAGTGCCTCCGGCCATCAGCGCGGGCTTCGGCAGTACCTTTGGTGCTGCCCCGCGCTGATGTCGACGAAAGAAAAACATCCCTCGAGATAGTACCTATCAGTAAAATATCACATTCTAGAGGGGCTGATCAGAAATATAAATTGAATTGTAATGGAAAGGCAATTATGTACCGTGTAAATCATGTGATGCCGCGCGGCCTGCCGTAATCGGGATTCTTGAGAAAGACAAGATAACAGCGACAACAATACCGATCACAATACCTGGAAATGCTTGTAAGTTTGTAATTTTGTAATTAAAGAGTTGTTTTTTTTATTCTATCATGTTTGTTTCTATAAATTTATATTTTCGTGTTCTTCATACTGGTGTGGTCGGTATAATCCCAAAGTACCCTATTATTGATAAAATGTATACACTTAACAGGTTATTCTCATTGGATCTCCGTTCTTAGAACCAAAAAGGAACAGTATTCTCATATCTACCTTGAACGTATGTATATCTCCTTCGGTATGGAAAACAGTATTTCATTTACCTTACTCCATACTCGATATTGAGTCATACATATAAGGGATTTTATTATATTAAGAAGAAGAGTACATACTCTCTATGATAATTATTCTATTATTATTACTATGATACTTTTTGTAAAGATAAGAAAAACCTTTCAAGATGGTGGTCATACGTATTTGTTGCAATGTTTGTCTCAGATAATTCTCAAATAAATCAAAACTGAAACTTTATATACGAGTGAAAGTTACGAGCAATTTCCACTAACTTTTATTGTTACTTATTTTTCGATGACTCTTACTGTCTCAAGATTGTAGCTGTTTTTAGCCTTCAGATGTATAATACAATAACTTTGAATTGTTACAAGTGAATATTTTCGCAAAAATAACTCTGGACTGATCGTAGCAAAATCAAGTCTATGTTTGAGAAATAAATGTACACGCCTTTGAAGATGATGACTTCATATTTCAAAGTGTTACAAGTATACTAACATGCTAACCTTGAGAATCATCTTACCAAGAGTTTTTTGGAGATTAAACGTCTAACCTATTAATACATATTCATTTTCACATTTCGACGGTTATATGTGAAATTTAACTTTCTTACGAATGAAGTGCAAGGGAAATTTAAATTCAAACTATTAAAATACAGATAGACGCTAAACGAAGCTAATTTTAACCTTTTGAACCATTTCCCAAAATATTTCAACGTATTTATTGAACAATCTGTGATAAATATTTTTATACAATGATGGTAAACAACTATCTTTTTGACTACAAGAAAGTTAAATTGGAGACTTTTAATGAACGTATTAAAGGACAAAGTCCCTATTACATTTTCACCAAACAGACGTGCTGTGTCAGTAGACAGCGTTCTTAAATGTCTAGTCTGATAAAGGAAGAGAAATCAAAAGCAGTCATATACCTTTGACTGTACTGTAGCCTCTATTGGAGATCTACAATTTGTTAATTCTAGGTTGTATATAAGAATTGTAATTATTAATAAATATGGTTTTTTATGTTCACATATTGAACCATATCGCAAAATATTAAAATGTAAAATAAACAACCTATGTAAAATATTCTTATAGAATAAAGGCATGAACAAAGTTAAACAATTTAAGTTACCCTTTTACTTAAACGTCCACTACAAGCAGGTGAACTTGGAGACTTGTTAATGAAGCGGTTAAAGAAGGACAAAGACGGACAAAGCAAGGTCTTCATGTTCACCACACGGACTTGCCTTGCTAGCACACAGCGTTCTCAAGTGTCTTCTTAGATAAAGGAGGACAAAGAAAAGAAGTAATATACCTTTGACTCATTCTATAATTTACATAAGAATTTTAATTACAAGTAAAATTGTTGTTTTTATATCTTCAGCAAAACCTTTGTGAATTTAATTCATATTAAAGATTAAAATAGTAATTTATAAGCACAAGCGATTCTTTTAACCCTTTAGGACAATACAACATCCAACGATCTAAAAATATAAAATCCAACAGCAGCCTTTTACAACATTCCACTTTCAACAACTGAACCGTACCTAAAATGTTATAACAATGCGAGATTTCAAACCAAAGTGTGAGCAAATCCCGTTCACATATACACTAATACGGTATATCGTAATGAACTGAACAAGTATTGAGAGGCGTGGGATTTATCAACGTTAATTGTGTATTCTAGAGAAAACTAATAATCATTAAAGTAACTCTAAAGAAGTAAAATCCAAGGTTTTTGTAGGTTTTATAGAAATCTGACTCTTTTATGAACCATTTTTAATGCCTTCCTTGAATATTATGTGTCCTGCTATATATAATATTAATGTGTATAATTGGCTGAGCGTTAGTGAAGTCTATCAAAAAATAAAAAAATAACTAAGATTCAAATCTTTTGTACATGAATTAACACGCCATTAGTACAATAGTTTTTGTTAGAATAAAGAGTTTGAACTCGATCGGTACTATCACTTCAGGGGTGGAAAAGTTTCATTTGTATCTGTCCGTCTGTCCCCAGGATATCTCCAGAATGAATTGACCTAGACGCAACAGAGTTCAATGAAGGTGCATATCATTCCATGACATTTGGGTAGGTGTTGAAGAGCATTTTTACCTTGGTCATATGGGTAGGCCTAACCATGATGTCAACGAGGAAATTCAAGAAGAAATAAATTTATAAATAAACTTAATTTATATGTAAAATCAAATTAAATTTTAACATTAAATATAATACATGTATAGTTCTAGAGAAGGTTACTTCGCTCTTTTAATAACATGTGGGACAAGCGAACAGAAATGAAATTTTTCCAATCCCTTGAAAGATACTGAGTGTAATAGTATGTACAAATTGAAAATAATATGAAAAGTGTTAAGGGTGCTTTATGTTTTATTAATTATATTAAATATTTTTAATTCCTTGAAGCAAATGCAGATGAGTGAGAAGTTCATAATATAAAAAAACTTTTACGTGAATATATTTATTTTTACTCCCCTTGTAAACAAAATAAAAACAATAACTAAAGCTTTTATAGTACTCTATTCAGGTTGAGAACTTTTAATTTTATTTGGGAAACTATTTTCATTAGTGCTTCGCTTACTCGTGATTGCTGCATGGTTTTGTTAGAGTGCTTTATTTACTAGAGAAATGTATCAAATCAAACTAGAGCTGATGTTTGTTTTGTATTTTTATCGGTCTGCTGGATCGTTCCTAAATCGTACTACAGTTGAGTACCCTGTATCTACAAAATCTATCATAGTAATTCTTTAGAATAACTATTTTACACAATATTTATTCTTCTTCTTAATACACTAAAATACGTTATAAGTTAATACAATGTAATGTAATAAACAATAATGTATTACTCTATATCGAGTATGGAATAAGGTGAATGAAGTAGTTTTTTTTTTATTTACCGAAGGACGCATAAACGTTAAAGATAGATTTAAGAATACTGTTCCTTTTTGTGTACAAAAATTTATAGATTTTACCAATCCTAATTATAGAGTCTAGTAATTTGTAATAAGGGGCGGCTGATTCCCTTTTAAGTATTATTCCTCGTAGGTCACTGACCTGAGCCTAACATGTTTATTTTATGGCACAAGTACACATTACTCATTATTTCTGCCGTTAAAACATGTTTGTATTTTCTAAGTTGCTACTCAAAACGTTTTCAATATAAAACAAAATAGTTGAAAGGTAAATTAATTCGGAGTTAATAGGTAAATTAGTACAGCTTGTGGATAAATAGTTAATTTTAAACGTATAAAAATATACTAAACAACAATTAAAAATACCTATCAAAATATCCGGATTCTGAACTAGTTTGTGTGTTTAAAAACAGGAATACAGTGAGAATGAACTATTTAGTGTATTATATTTGGCACAAGTGTGCATTAATTGTACGTGCTGTTAAAATTTTGGAAACTCCTGAATTTTATTCCTTGTCACTAAAATGTATATGTTATAAGTACATATATGCTGGTTAAAAAGGTAAATTGGTACAGTACATGGATAAATATTTTGTTTTAAACGTATTAATTCGAAATTAAAAATAGCCTAAATGTTATGAAAAATTTCTAAATTCTGATTAAGTATATTTGCTACATTAAAACAATTTTAAATTCCAGGAATGTATGCTACTCTTCGATATGTGAAAATATCCGTACACCGAAACTTAATGTAAGGCTTAGGTTGTTATAAACATTATCATAAATGTATTCAGTATAGTATAATTAAATATTATGCTCTATGTTTTTACGAATCACAAGAAAATAACTGGATAACTATTTAAGTTCTGAATAGATTCTGAAACCGTTTTTAAACTAGATGTTATCCTAAATAATTTTAATCTAGTCTGTGTGTAGATTTCAACTATCCGAAACCAAATGCTTGCCGACCTGTCAGATAAGTTTATAGGCTGCAAGTTTGTTTGAAGGATCAGAAATAGAGCAGTATTTAGACATCTTGTTGTAACATATGACATGTAAGAGTTTATGGTAACAATGTATTGTTGTATTCTTGCTTTTCCGATTTTACCTCTGAGACCACCTTGTTATCTTGAACTTGAAACCTTTCTGTAATGATAGCAGTGCTTGGGTTTGTTAGGCAGTTTTAATGATGACATTGTTAGTCTTCGCTTTAACAGAGATATATATTTATAAGAGCTTAATGGATGTGATAACTAAACAGCTGATATTAACTTGTTTAGTAAATTTAGAATAACTTCCTGAGTAAAACATGTGTTATTGTAATAAGTTTTCAATTATAATATGAAAATTCTAAAATACGATTAGAAATAAAAGAGATTTTCATATTAAGCGTAAATCACGCTTCTTTCGATTTGTAAAAAGTAATCTAAAGTTCAGTGCGAAGGCTTGAGATAAAGGTCAAATTGCAAGATTCAATAATTATAATCCTCTCGTGAATAAACATCAAAGAAGCTAAAACTAATCTTCTCCATTCTATGTTCTAAATTACGTTGTGTTTATATGACCTTCTATTCTTGTATTTTTATGGGTTCTTCATGTCAAACACAGCAATATATCCTGTGATAGGTCTAGAAACAGTTTTACTAACTTAGGGCCATTATGTGATTATGATGTAATGGGTACTGGTAGATTTGTGTATCTGAGACAACACGTTTCCTCTATCAGTCTCAGGAGCTGGGGTCCAGTTTCTGTTTGCTGTCTGCACACAAGGGTCAGTTTGTTTTGCCCTGAGGAGCAAAGAAAGCTCATGTTCACTATCCCACCTTCTGCTACCATATAGAAAATGAATAATTATTTCTCAAAACCCCTTTAATAGTCACTAATTTACTTTATATATCACCAACTTCAACATAAACACGTGATTATTAAAAAATTAAGTACAAAAATTGTCAGAAGTAAAACCTGTACACTTCATAAATGTATTACGTTTATAAAATGTTATCGTATTGTTTAAGTAAACGTATATGGTATGTTATTTTAAAGTTTTTATAACTTATTCCTCGCTTCGAACTTTCTCCTTCAAAGGCGAAGCGAAACTTTCTCCAGTTATCGTCTTGTTTATCCCACCTCTTATACGAGTATTGGGCCTCATAATTTCGATCCTGTGCACACAGGTTTTGACTTTCATCAATGTCTACAATTTTATAACTTCTCTAATCCTATTTTATTTTACAAGTCAGATAATTTTTATTTCACCATCTAGCTTTCATCTTATAACCTTTATCCTATCGTATATAATTCCTTCTAACGCAAATTTAACTCCCACAAGGATCTTAAGTTTATTCCAGTTTGTTTGTATCGCGGTTAAATTTTCCGACTTCTTTTTAACGAAGCGGGTATTTTTTAAACGCAGTAGCCCAGTTAAGGGCGTAAATAGTCGGAAAGACCTGATTGTTTTCTTTGATTATACGCCTGTAATAGGAAAGTCTATGTGTTCCATAATAAGAGCGGTTCAAGATAAATTTAATATTTTATAGCAAGAAAGTTAAGAAATATATATCTACTATCAAAATACAATTTAAAATGGTTTAACTTTAAACATCCACACGACGTCAAACACCCAGTAAAACATCCAGCACTCTTACTCATGCCACACTCATACTTGCCAATTTTTCCACTTCTAGCTCCGTTTGACAATCTACTGATTGTGGAGTCACCGAATCGTATGCTTGCTTATAAACTCGTCAGCACTATAATACGTGTCACGATAAAAATCTTTCAAACGAGCTTTTAACGCCTTGGACGTTGATATTTTTAATTGATTCTGGCAACTTGTTGTCAAAACGAACTGCTGCCTGTGAACGTAGTGTTCGTTAATCACCATCCTTTGTCTGTCAGTTTGGTAAATATTTCTGCCTCTTGTTTCATAATAATGCAGTCTCGTCCAGTTGTTATTGAATTCGACCTAAAGTTTTAGTATTAATAACAAGTAGTGTCTTGGAAGAGTCAATAGTTGCAGATTTTAAGAATTCCTTGCAATATCATTTGAACTCTAAATGTGAGGTTATGAGAATTACTTAATTTTTAAATTTAAACGCTCTGAATAAACTACTATTTCCACTATCTCTCCACAACACCAAACCGTAGTTGAGATATAGGTAGATAAACCCGTAATACGGTCATCAGGACCTTAATGAGGCAGTCTTCGGTTAAGTAACTCAAAATGTATATAATTGATGAAATTTTAGAGCAAACTCTGTATGTGGGCAGTCTAAGGTATTTCCGTATCTAGGGATATTCCAAGGAACTTTAAGCAACCAACTTAAGACCGCTAGTCTGTTCTTGAGATCTGGCCATAAAGAGAAAGTCGGGATATTGTGTCTTGAGGAATTAGCTTTTAGATTAAGGCTGATGAATGGCTGTGCATAATTATTTGTGCAAAAAGTTTGTTATTTCAGACTTGGCTTTTAAATTATAATTGAAACAAAGTTTAGTGTTATCAGTGATAACACTGAATAACACTGAAATACTGAATAAGCTATTCATACCATAGCGATGATCCTACGTCATTGGCATGGATAAGAACAAGATTGAAATGAGAATTGATCTTTGAGGGACTCCGTAAATCACTGAAATTGGCTAAAAAATGTTTCTACAAATAATCATAAAGTTAAGGTTTTTATTTAATGCCAGGTTGAAATAAAATCTGTTTGCGTATAACTTGGTGAAAATAGAATGTGGAAGTTGTAAAATACACTACTTGTAAAAAGACGATAACCAGAAAATTAACCGTCTTCTGATGACCATGGAAGTGATGACACCCGGGATCTTGTCAAAGTCATTGGATCGATAGAGACGTGCTTATCACCCGTCTGGGAAGGACGGCGCGTGAAGAGCTCTTGTAATTGAACTGGAGTATCCCCGTGAAAATTCATTCTTACTCGTACATAAATCCTTTCATGTGTAACTAAAAGCATTGTGTTTATCACGTGAGTATATCAAAAATTAAATTTAATAAAATATTGAAAAAATACTTAATGCCTTAAGTATATATATTAAGGTATATATATTATATAAATTGTATAGAAACAGAAAATTATATTCCTGTGGGACTAAATTAATAAAGCATAGTTTGTTTGGTTCGTAAGGTAATGCGTGTTGTGAATATTCCAGAAATATAATCAGTTTATTATGATCAATCGTTGTTTGAATGTATCCAGACATTTTTAAAGAATCTTGTAAAATAGTAATAAAAAAGCAATAAGTTTGGTAACCCTAAAATGATTTTAGAATATTAAGTTCTAACAATACTTTTATTTTATACATATTCTGTTAAAAATATTCGTTTCATAGATGTCACACTGAACCAAAATAAAGAAACTAATACCAACATTATTTAATATAGATGAATTTTAGTATTCTAAACGAAGAAACGCTAGAAATAACCCTCATAGTTACGACACTTCTACGTGTCTGTGTATATACCACCCAATTCCGTTATAAGTGTGGTGATATCCGTTAACAAATTAGCTTGCCTCAGCCACGAAGTCAAATTCCCGCTAGCTCTTTCCTTCAATATTATTTTACCTTATATTTAACTTATTAGAGTTTAAAAAATATTAATTTAATAATATTTTACAGTGAACTATAAAACTAAATTAGTTATAATCTTCTTTTTTATAGTTAAATCTTGCAATTAAGTTGCACATGCTTAATCTCATAGCGAAGCAGTTTTTATAAAGCAAATTATTGTCTCGATTTAAAGCTAACCAACATAGGATTGTTAAGTGGGATTGTTTTCTATGTTGGTGCAATTTAAAAAAGCCGATCAACAATATTTTTTCCCAGGCAATATCTTAATATCTTACATATAAGTGCAATAATAAAATAGAATTATCAGCCATAAACAGCTACAATTTATGAATTAGGTGTATGATTTTTGTACTCCTCCTGTACTTTGGTATAATGTCAACCATGAAAATGTTGGAAATTTTCACGGCCATTGACATCAGGGCTCAAAATATACTTATAATTTGGAAATTGAAAATTTTTAACGATTCCTGGAAATAAGTACACTTTAATTTTACATTATGCCTTTGTTATACTGTAAGAAAATGAGTTCTAATGCTTGAAGGGTGATGATTTAAATTAAAGAGTAAAAGTTGGAGCAAAATTCTTTTGAATAGAGTTGCGGATTTGTGTAATAATTCACTCTCGTCATGTAATAATAATAATAATATTCCTTTAATTGCATAAAAACAATTTACAACAATTGCATTGCAAGCGTCAGTAATGGTACAAAAAATACAAAAATACTAAAATTATTATTTAAATGAAAGGCAATAATCAGAACCAGGGATTTTTCTCGTTGCTCTTAATTTTCAAAATTTTCATCCCAGCGGCCCATCATGAACTCATCAACAGAATAAAATGCCTTTGATTTCAGGAGGTGTTTTTAGACGAGCTTTGAATTTTTTTTGGATCATCGAGTTGTTTGATAACTTCAGGGAGCCTATTGATTATTCCTGACACCAACTTGTGACGGCAAGTGTTCAAAAGCAATTGTTCTGTGTTGGTCGATTCTAAAGTTGTCCCTGCCTCTAGTCTCGTACTGATGGACATCCCTAACCTGCAGCAACTAACATTTGAGTCTACATTACAGGACGACATCGAGAAATATAGAGGCAGGGTAAAGTCAGCAATCCAAGCTCCCTAAAGGAATCTTTACACGACTCTCTGGGTTCAATTTTGAAAAAATTCTGACAGCTTTCTTTTGAGTTCTAAATACTCTTTCGAATTTGTACTTAGAACACAGCTGCCCCACAGTCTCAAGCCGTAAGTCAAATGTGGAATGTATCAGGCCAGAATATGCCTTTTTCAATACATCCAAAGAACAAAATTTTGCAAGATTGCGCAGGACAAAAATTGCCCGAGGCAACCTTGGAGCAAACCTTTTCAATGTGATCGTCCCATGTCAGTCCTCGGTCAAGGTGCATTCCAAGGAACTTAATGGATTCAGCTTCATCAAGAAGAACATCGTCCACCATCACTGCAGGCCGTAGTTCTTGGTCTTGTTGCTGCCGGAGGCAAAAATTCATGACGTTTGATTTCGAGCTGTTTGTTTTCAGATTGAGGTTTTGAGAAATGCCTCGAATGCATGAATTCAACTCAATAAATGCCTTTACTTCGAGATCGTGTTTTGATTTTGATCTGATGCAGAGAGTCGTGTCGTCAGCGTATTGAATCACCTTTCCATTCTGGATTGATGACGTCAACCTATTTACGTAAATTATGAAAAGGACTGGCCCTAATATTGATCCCTGAGGGACACCATAGGGCATTTTCACTTTGCATGACATGGCATTCGCGATCTGTACGCACTGCTCTCTATCCTGAAGATAAGACGAGAGCCAGTCGTGCGGCAGACCTCGAATACCACATGTCCACAACTGGTGCATCAGTTTTTGCATGATGCACACAGTCAAAAGCTTTGGAAAAGGTCGAGGAATATGCTTAGCACATGTTCTCTCCTTTCCAGGCCATCGACAACATTGTGAATGAGATCCGTTACAGCATCGATTGTCGATTTGTTTTTTTCCTGAACCCGAATTGTTCGGGACAAAGATTTCGTAACGGTTCAAAAATTTTTTTCGAATTGTTTTTGAGAAATTTTTTTTTTCAAAAATTTTGCTGAAAACAGGGAGGATGGAAATCGGACGATAATTGCTTGAGATGCAAGGATCGTCTTTCTTAAAAGTTGGAATGACTTTGGCTGTTTTCAATGCAGAGGGGAAAACGCCTTGTGCAAAAGAGAGATTAATCAATTTTTGTGATTGTGGTGACAAAAAGTGCTTTGAAGAACCTTTTGATTAACCATACAGACATTCCGTTGATGTCGCAAGACTTTTTTGGTCTCAGATCTTGCACGATACGGGCCACCTCAGCCTCACCTACAGGAAAAAGAACCATAGATGAGACCGGTCCCGTCAATGGCTCCTTCGCGAGAGCTGTCCAAGATAAACGAGTTATCTGGTTCAGCTACGGTCGAGAAAAATGCGTTAAATTCACTTGCCACTTTAAAGGGATCGTCAATTGTGTCATTTATTGTTTTAGTGTCGGAACCGAGAATTTGGAAAATTGTGTTGATTTTTGCTGCTATTAATGATGTTCCACGCGCTTTTTGAAAAGTTTTCTGATTGTTGTAATTGTCTTCGACGTCTCGTGCCTTGGCTTTCTTTATTTCTTTTCGATAATTTTGTTTGTAATTGCGAAAAAAGTTTTTGAACTCTTCATTTTCAGTCTTGACATATATCGAATGGTAAAACATGAGCCTTTCTCTTAGTTCAAGAATATCCTGGGTAATCCAGGTATTCTTGCCCTCTTTGATACGCTCTTTGAAATTTTTGAACGGGCAAGTGATGTTTAAAATGAAAATTACTTTGCCAAGAAACGCGTTGAAAGGCGTCCTCTACTCGGTCAAAAGAATCCAAGAAAGACCATGATTCTTTCTCGAGATATTTTTTGAAAAGATTTACATTTGCAGCTTTTAAATCTCGTTTTGTTTTCATGGCGGGAGGGTTCAGATTTTTGTTTGGATTTTGTGAAAATGGCTTCCTGCGGCGAAGTGGTCAGAGATGGCCGCGTTCATCACAGAGACCGAAACATCAGGAACATTTGTGATGACGTTGTCGATGGCTGTGCTCGATGTGGCGGTCACTCTTGTTGGTGAGTTCACGGACCAGTTTAAACCGAAAGAAGCAAGAATGTCCGCGCTTCTGAGTTTCAGCTGCCGGAGGAGAGAGAGTTCCAAGCGATTACACTCTCGTTATTCTCCCTTCATTTTCAGCGCCTCCCTCGACCAAACTTATTATTAGGGATATGCAAAGCAAACTGCTTAATTTGAATGAATTCAGGGGGTATTTAAATATCTAAACTGCCTACACTGATTTAGTATCTTATCATACTCTAAAATGGGCGAAACAGAAATATCGTATTTGATTTGTTCCAAGCGATTACACTCTCTTTATTCTCCCTTCATTTTCAGCGCCTCCCTCGACCAAACTTATTATTAGGGATATGCAAAGCAAACTGCTTAATTTGAATGAATTCAGGGGTATTTAAATATCTAAACTGCCTACACTGATTTAGTATCTTATCATACTCTAAAATGGGCGAAACAGAAATATCGTAGTTGATTCTCAACATTAGATTTAACTACTTATTTAACAATTTTATCTAATGTAGTATTTTTTTGATTAAAACATATACATGACTTATAAGTTTAAAAGTAAAGTAAAAGTGCAAAGAGTATATAAAGAAAGAATCTTTGTTCGAATGTAGCAGATATATGATAGACATTATTTATTGGTTAGAATTCGAGTAAAAGGACAAAACGCATTAAATAATTATTGAGTTGACAACAAATATACTTTAGGGAATATTCTAAAAATTAGAATATGTGATGAATAGAACGAGTGCGAAAATAATTTGATTGAATATTAAGAAGGTGGAAGCAATATCTTTTAGTTGAAAGATTATACGGGTATATAATTTGACTTCCATGAGAAATAGGAGTGTGATGGGTGGTAGAAGGGGCATAAGGGGGCAAAAGGGGGAGATCTGCAATTTCTGTCCATAAAACAGTCAGTAATGGCGTAATAATAATAATATACGTTTTAAAAGCGGTTATTTCTTTTTTCTTGAGCCTAATAGCACATTTAATAAATTAATAAGCCACATTTTACGACTACGGATTTCAGTGTTACCAATACTAAAACAATAAATGTCTATCAACATATATTAACTTAGACGTGCCACTTTTTTACTTCCGTTTAAGAAATTCTAAAAAAAATTGCATTCTTTCCCTATATATGGACTAATCTAAGGTATCATACCACATTGAAAAAGCCTGTTAAATATATATAGTCCAACGTGTTACTATTTAAAGACGGGGAATCGAGTAGCACAATTATCGCTTTCCTGGAGATTGATTTAAATAATGCAAGGAGTGCTAATTTAGATTTCATGTGTAATATGCTAGCTTAGTTCAGGCTTCAGATGACCAGAGTTAGCATTTGTACGTTTACCCGAGACTGTAGAGGTGTTAAACTACCGGAATAACTTTTATTTAAATATAACCACTTTCTATTGTTACGTTGTTGATTTTAAAGAATTAAAATTTTAATAAATATGTACTTTAATAAAATAAAATGAATTGTTTAGGAGTTCAGTATCCACTTTTGAATTAATCAATAAAACACATTATCATTTTTACATTGTACCTAAAACCTTAATCATTCGTAGAAAAAACATGCTAAAATCTAACAGGTGTCATAGTTATGACACTTTTTCGCGAGTGTTTGTGTCATTATCATACTTTCAACACATCATATATATATCAAATTAACAGATAGACATTTTAGTAGACTTCGGTATAAACAATGTATGTGAATTCTAATCTCGAATAAAAATTTTATGTATTTACAAACACAAACAGTTTTAGAGTTATTTTGTATTTATGGCAGGATTTGTATTCAAAGCTACAAACACACGTGCTTGTGATAGTGACATAAACACAACAATAAATATTTCATCACCACTGTGACGTGTGGCATCACGTCATAACTTAGTCAGTGAATTTAAAAGTAACAAAGGTAGGTTATTCTTTTATAGGCTGTATTTATTGCTATAACATGTATGTATATCCTGTACAAAATAACTTAATTTTTATAATATACGTGTTCAATATCAATAATATTATTCCAACGCTTTTATTAGTTCATTTTCTCGAATGCATTTTTATAACTAATTTAATAATTATTTTATATAAACCAAATTTGTGAAGTCGCTGTAACTTGAAATTTTGATCACAGCTCAGATCCAGTTAAAAATTAAATAATAATAGTAATTTTTTATTTTGTATTAAAAACAAAAATGTTTTAACTTTTAAAATTAATCTTAGGGTCAACCGATAAACATGCACAATAAATAAATTTGGCAACAAAATGAATGTTCTGTGATGGTTAATTATATCATTTATTTTGATCAGCAATACATGTGCAAATGTTTATGTGGCTTCATAAAATCTTAAATATATACTCATTATACAAAATATTTCTATTTATAGCAAGTTTAACAGTAAACTTTATACAATAGCCTGTGGCAATTATCTCATGGGCATTTGCAAAGAACAATTACCAAACATTTCTGCATAACTTCACCGAAAAATACACCAAGAGTCAAAATACAACCTTTCGTTCAAGAATGTATCACAAACACCCTAAAGTGGTTGAAACATTACAAAAAAGTATTTTATAAATAACTCGACTAAGTTCGTTGGCCAGCTTAGAATCCCATTTTTTTATTATAACTGTTCAAACATTAAAAATCTTAGTACTCAGTTACTTATGGAGCTAGAAAAAAATAAGAAGTGTAACATTTCCTGAACATTATACTGTAGAAACACAATTTCGTTCTATCTTGAACGGTTTTCCAGATATTGAGGTAATATAAATCTCGTGAGAGTAAATTTGTGTCACAAAATCTACCTACTTCTTCTAACGAGCCGAAAGAATGACCTTTTTCTCTAAATCGATGATGAAAAATGGAATGGTTAAAACAAAGTTCACATGTGCGGTAAGTTATAAACTCGCTTTCTTGACTGTCTGTGTAATAAAAATTTTGAAAACAGCTTTAAACTAAGTTCGTTAAAGGTTAAAGTAAAATTTGAAATTTTCAATATAAATATAATTATATAAGATATTGCACCTTGTGATACTATAAAACCAGTTTCGTATTCAATGTCTACTTTAATTCAGAAGACGCTCAAGTAAATGTTAATTCAACAACGATAAGTTCATTGCTTGTACAATTTAGGAATTCAATGGTAATTACCTCCAGTACTTATAATATAAATGTAACTTATAAATTCAGTACTAAAGGGTGGAGCACATAGGCATCATAACTCATGCATCAATTATATTTTTTAACCCAATTTTTTTGTTTAGAGTTTTAATGTTTAATAAGATGTATCATTATTATTTTACAGTAAAAATGTAAAGAGATTACTAATCTTTTTTATGTTGGATAGGCGATTTTACTCTTAATAGTTCATGTTGAAATCGTTATTAAAATACTTTTTCATTTATTTAATTGTTTTCCTTTAGATAACGTTTGAGATTTAACGTATGCAAAGAAATAAAAGATGCTGTATTTTAAATCCCTATTTACTAATGAGCAATCAATGTCCATATTTAAATATCATTGTTATGGTAGTAAAAACATTTTTTATGAAGTAGTCTTTGTTTTCAGCAAATGTTATGAAATTTTAATTATTTTCCATGTACATTAAGTTACATGCAGAGTTTCCACTTTTATTGATTTAACCACAACATCAATTTGAACACAGTATAAAAATATGTAAATATAGATTTTTAATCTTACGGTTGGATTTGAATCCTAGATGGAAAGTAAACAAGGTGGTGAGAAATAGGGTCAGCACAGTCCAGAGAACATATGTTACGTCACCATACAACTCAGCTTACTTTGCTGAGTACACGAGAGATAGCAAGGGATTTTCCTGACAAGGCACTTCACCCACGTGGAGCAACTGTATTTCTCCAGGGTCGGAGAGACCAGTGGCGTAACTATAGACGGGATTTGGGGGGTGGCTCAAACCCACAAATTCTCATTCCATTTCAGACCGCTCGAACGTGACCTCCCTTCCTTGTATGTTATGTACACAGGGTGTTTGGAAAATGTAAAAAAACCTTAAGAATGGTATATATATATATATATATATATATATATATATATATATATACCATATATATATATATATATATATACCATATATATATATATATATATATACAAGTTAAATTGCTCTTATCGCACCTTATTAGTATGAAGCTATTTAATTGGTTGCGATAAATATCGGCAACGTAACTAACTACTACTACTCATACTACTTATTGGGAAACCCATGGAATTAGGTTTCTACTGTAGTGACTATCCCTTAATCTAATTGTTGCTAGTTACATTAACTAAGAAGACAGTTTACTCGTATGAGAGAAAGAAGATAATCGTAACACACCTACAATAAAAAGAAAGGGGTTCTACGCAATAACTACTGAAACTTAACTATTACGAGGCGCATTAACTAATCTGGAATGAATAATTGGCAGATGATAATTCTAACATATCTATAGTACAATAAATGGCTTCTAACCAAGTAACTAACTACTGAAATTGAACTATTGCGAGATACATTAACTAAACAGGCAATGTATGATCGGCAGATGATAATCCTAACACACTTATAGTGCAAAGAGAGGGTTTAAAACCGAATAATTAAATGACCTCTTGATGATGAATTGAAAAATAATTGTATTGACTGTACTGGCACCATTTGAACAGACCAAATTAAGCATGCCTCAATAACCAACTACAAAACTTTTATAAAGATTTAAAGGGGAAACTGTGAACAGTTAAGAGACAGTCTGGATTAACTATGGTTAGATTCACCTACAAGCCAACCGTAACAATGAAAAAGTGGTATTGGCAGCTTATACTTATTGCGCTCAGTTACAATATGAATAATGACTACCAACTCTTCAAACTTAGTTCTACTTGGAAAAGCAAAGGGGATTCAGACTTCCTAGGATACGAAAATTTTCTATGAATGGTAAGACCACTGAAGCTAGGAAAAAGGCGAGTTCCAGATGAAGTGCGGTTAGATGGTGTCGGTCATTATGTCTAGTCCCACTCAGATACGATGCACAGCGTGTTACAAAAATGTAACTAAGAAATGTATCAAAAGTGGTTAAGAATGTCAAGTCATCAGTTTTGTAAAGTTCCATGCATAAAGAATATAACCAGCACTGCATATTATAAATAAATACATTCTGTATGAATCAAATTATTCTTGAAATATATATAATTTGATGGGCGCTCCTGCGCTCATAGGTAATTTTTAATAATTATTTAATAAACCTAGAAAATATTCAACAACATTTGGAGGGATCCAAAAAAGTTTTCCACATATCAGTTAAGGGCTAGGTGAAAAACTAGTTTAAACTTATCACTACACACACACACACACACACACACACACACACACACACACACACACACACACACACACACACACACACACACACACATATATATATATCTTGTTACAGGATTTTATTATATTTCTCAGATGATTTTGGAGGAGGTTCCAACCCCCCTGCCCCTTCACGCCGAATACGTTACTGGGACAATCATGTAAAAAAATGCCTGGAAAAATCGTGGATCGAAATCGTGGTAGAAAAATAAAATAATATATTTTCAATAGTTTGATCTTATATAATTAAGCAAATTCTCTAGAGAGGTCTTTATTTTAAAACAAAATTTGTATGCTGTAGTCTGTTTCATATGTAAATGATCCTAGAAGCTTGAACGAAAATTTGAACTCTTTAAGGCTCGCAACTGTAAGATAGGTAAAGTAAGCTGGCGCAATACTTTATCTTAAACAAAAACAAGTATTCTACAAAAAAGTTGGTAATTCAGGAATCAAACTTTGCCGCTTGTTTTGTTTAATTATTTTAATAGGAAAGTAGTGCATAGTATTCTGTCAATCTGGGTTTATTAACAACCCAGACCCTAACATGCACAGATCTCGCACTGGCCAGTGGCCCATGAAGGACGGGTACGACAAGGGTTCATCGGTCTCTCCTAAAAAAAACCTCAAACCATACTAAATATTATGAAAAGATATAAGCAATACAATGTACTCGTAATTATTCAGACCTTAAAATAATAGGCAGTCTGAAAAATATCACATTTAAATAGGTTAAACTAATATTAGCTTGACTTTAGTATCTTAAAGTAAGAGATTGCGAATTAATATTATTTATCGGATTTCAATTTAGTCAAATACAACTTTAAAGTTATTGATCAAAGAATTTATTTTAAGCATATGGAACAATATGGAAAGTGGCATATACGAGACAAAATTAAGAATTAAAATAAGAGTAAAATCCCAAATTTTAGTCGAGGTGTAAGTAAATTTCAACAGTTGGGTATTGTGATACAAATAAGAAACAATCTATTTTTTTTATAGGAAGAAAATTAAAGTACTATTTTAAGAGGAATTTTATAAAACTTTAGAATTGTATTTGATAAGTGCACAGCTAACAAACATTATGTGAAACAAATCTTTTAATCGTAAAGGTATCATGGACAGCGACGTTATTGTTTCTACTGCCATTATACAAATTAAACACATAAGATAAATAATAAAAAAGTAGCACCTACTCTTTATAAAGTTAATTAGCTTGCAAGAAATGTAATGTAGCTGTATACATAGAGATACTGGAAATGGGAATGTAGATTATAATAAAAACTGAAGTGCTGGTTGTATCCGAACCCCACTGCGTAGATTACACTGTTCTAATTACACAGCAGTAATTACAGATACGCAAACATGGCCCTATTACAGGCATTCGGCTAATCTGCACTAATCAAGTTGTTAGCTTGCGACCTAAGTGTCTATAACCGTACTCTGGATAATGTAACTTGTGAGTGAAGTAAACTTCTTGTTTTACTCTTTCAAGAGTAAGCATGATAAGATATAAACGTATAACCTCCTGGTTTGGTTGATATACTAAGGAATTTTAGTAGTTTTAATATAATTAAATATAATATAAAAAAGGAAATGCATGCAATCTGTGAACTACTGTTGCAAAAAGTAATCAGAGGACTAAAACACAAGTCAGTGTGTCATTTAAAAGTGTTGAAGTATATGAACATTGTGGGTTATCAAATGTTACAAGATCTCTTTAAAGTTTTGACAACAGCTAACAGCAGTATATTTTATGTAGATTTTGTATACAACCATTCTTATATTATGTCGTTCCATATTAAAAAAACACCAACTTCGTTATTTACCAAAGAAGAGAGAAAGTAAAAATGTTTAAGGACGAATATAAGGTCTTGTAAACTTTCATATCAATATTAAAGCAATGTAAAATGCAATTATGAGTAATATTTTTGGATCTCAAACGGTTATTAAGATTTCGAGTAGAATTTCGGGGGGAAAATTGAAACAATTTAAACTTGGTTCACGAATTGGTCTCATAAAATATATCACCAAAATCATTGGTCAGCTTTCTAAGCAGATTATTTCCAATAACTCGGCAAATGAAATTTTAATCAGTCACAACTTTTTTGGGCGAATGGAGCGAAAATGTTTTTAGGTCTCCGTGTATTCTTGGCAACCTGAGATGTTTGACAGCTTTACAGTTCGCTATGCTCCAGTTTCTGTAATCACCGTTATTATCATTATTGTACCACTGCTACTCTGCTTACTGTAAGATGCCTCAATGGAGCATGTAAATTGAATTCAGGAGCTCGAAAATTTGTTTTATTAAAGGTACTGATTATGTGTTTGCCACCACATTCCTTCCATTGGATGCTGTGTGCAGGTTGCCGACTCGTAGCATAGTCCGTAGAATACATTAAATTAAAAAGAGGGTGAAGGATTACTAGTTCCCAACGTATCAACCCAAGCTTAGTGTACAACACAAGTTCCGGGGGCCTCCCTATCCTTGTACCCACAAAGAGATCAAAGGCATCTGCCCAATATTAACTTTCAATTCAATACCTGGTTGTACTGTTCCAAAGAGTGTTCTTCCCCCAAACTAAGCAGTTACCTCCGATTGATCATATAGTCTACTCCTACGATAATGGTAGTCCTATAATGTGCTTAATCCTCAAAATACACTCAAAAATAGCCGCAGCACCGTTGCGAGAGGCTCCGATAGTTGAAAATATTTCTTAACGCAGTACCCGCCATATGCAACTATCCAAAAAGTTGTGCTACATATTTGAATAAGGAGCTTTTCGTACTTTGCCTTTAAATCACGTAATGTCGTCCTTTAATTTATTACATTTACAGAAAACCGGTAATATTGTTTATTTTTCTATTTGTAAATGTTTTATTATTCATAATTAGATTCCCATTAGTTTTTTTTTTTTTAACTAAGCAATGTTGCAATAGAAACAAATAGCTTTGATGTAAAGGTATTGTCTATTTATTGTCAGAATTAACTGAGACAACACCACGAGGTCGGTTTCAAGCCAACGGTAGTAAATTAATTGGAAACTTTATTATAGTGATAGATCTGTTAATAGATATGGGTTACTTAGCAATTCCGGGAAGTTGCCAAACAAATTAAGGTTAGTTGTTAGAAGGTAAACAATAAAGACCAACAGCAAACTACGCTGCTACAGCTGTCCATGAGGAGAACTGTGTAAACTAAGTAAGATAATGTGTATTTTTACAGTAGAGTTCCTAGTTTTTGGTTTTTGAACCAACAGTGGTTTCTCTTCCATACGTAATGATAATACTTGTATTTTTATGATGAAAAATATGTAATTCAAGTTTAGATTCAGTTTTCGATCATATGGCGTAAGTTTTTACCTTATTCACAAAATATATATACATCACATAATACACTCAGTCTGAATAATGCCACTATTGGCCGCTTACAATACCGTGTAGGTGTTTGTGTGTCTGTTTTACCACATTTATAGAGACCACTCAAATGGTTAAAAATTGGTGTAGAAGTTTCAAATCTCCATAATTTCTTCAGTTTTTTTTCCATAAAATCAATAAATCAATCCTATTGTACACCACTTAAATATTTATAGAACAAGAGATCCCGAAAAGAATTCAACATCTTCTTCAGGATATTTCAAATTTATATTATAATTTATGCAACAAATTGGTTGAAAATCTAATTTAAAAGTTTTGTTCAGAGAGCGTACTAAGTTGTTCAATTAAATAATTATATTCTACATATAAGGAGATACATCCATCATAATTGTGTATGTGGTGTTATGTGCATTAAGACATACATTTGTGGCATTTTAATTGTAATTTTAGTTCAATGAAATGTGATAAAGTCGTAAAATCAAACTTAACACCATCACCACAATTGTTACTCAACATTAACCACATCATGCAGTGTATGCACATAAATCTGAACTACAAACTGTAATATCTCCTTTTGCTCTGCCTTCACCACACTACAAGCCTATCTCTCCCTTCTTTGACGGCTCGGTTGCGTACAGCAATATGTGTTATAACACTTCGTCGAATATCATACAAGGCCACCTTATCCCTCCTTTTAGTTTAGGAAGTCTTAAATCTCGCCATCACTAAATCTTTCCTGTACAACAAATGCATAACTTTTATAGTAAGATCCAAAAATGTCTTGATTTTATCCTTCTCACTCAATATGACCGATACTACAGGGCTGGGCCTTATTTGTCTGGCAGACAGCAGTCTGCGCGGATGGATCACAATAACCCCCATGATATCACTGTCACAAGGTCACGTTAATTACCTCAAAATATTTGTGCACACACTCCAAGTAAACGTTAAGACTGCGAAGATAAACATTTTAATTAAAAACTTCTAGGACTGGACTATTGTAGGCTGCACGGAAGTAGTCCGATGACATTTGAGGTTGAGTCATCATATCGCTGGTGGCCAGCAACGATTCCCGCTATGACGCGGCTATGTACAGTCTGTAAAATACAAAACATATGAATGCATTTAAATATACGCATATTTGATAAAGTAATAGGTGATGTTGTTTTATTTTTAAAACAGGTGTTTAGTCAAACAGTTATTCAGCGAATCAGAAATTTTCGCAAACGTGTCTCTGCGAGGTAGAAGAGGCATTATATATATATATATATATCCCAAAAATAATACATATTATATAATATTATATATATATATATATATATATATATATATATATATATATATATATACGAGAATTGCTCGTTTAAATAATAATTAATGTATGTATATTAATTTGTACCAATAATATTATATCAATAAAAAATATTAATTTGCATTCAATTCAATTCTTTATTCACACATTTGATTTGTACAATTTTACAAAAAATATACAAATATTGTGTTTTGTCAAGTACAATAATGGAATAAAGTATAGTCAATGAAAGACAAGCAAGAACGAGATACATTAACTTTCTAAGTTGACAAAATATTGAAAGAAAATGTGACAATAAATCACAATTTACTACCGAATTACGAATTACTACCGAAACTTAGCTCTGCAAATAAATTGTAAATAACCCAAGCAAATTTCAGTCACTAAAGAGCTTGCAGAGTTTTAATGCCTCATATGGGACTTTTATTTAATTAATTCGATTACTTATACTCGTACTAATATTGTGGTTTCAGGTGAAGCACCCTAGAGCATTTAATTAAAAAAGTACAAGTTCGTTTGGTCATAAACTAATAAAATACATAGCCCGGAATCTATAACTTATGTAAATATTGTAAAAGTTTCTCGTTTAGCTTCAGTCGTTTTTACTTGGACCTGATTACAAAGATGCCTAAATATACTACTTTAATCTCTTGTACATTCACCTATAGTGATAAATAATAATTTCCTTTTGTTTATACATAGAGTTTATGCTAAAGGCCTGTGAATTTAACATAAACATATATTATAACCCAAAATTTATTTTGCTACCTAAACGGTTGTGGAGCATCACTCAAACAATATTATCATAAAATTAAAGAACTCAAACATGTTATATATTACATTAGTGTCCACATCATGGAAAATGAAAACATGAGTACAACGGTATTTCACAAAATGGGACAAATTAAAGCTTATTAAAGCTTAAAAATGCAATTGTTTTCTCATTTTGTGTACATATGTTTTCTAACCCCAACGTATTCTAGGTAGAACTATAAATATCAAACTAAAACCTCTCCATTTTAGTAAAGAATTGAAATATGAAAGAAGATTTGCTCTAAAGATAAAAAGAGTCATAATAAAAGTTAATAAAAAAATAACATTAAAATTAAATTACATTAAATTAAAAATAAAATTATCATTAAATGGCTTTAATGATATATGAACTTTAATGCATTACACTACATTGACTCCAAACAATGAGTGTACCTTAAAGTACGCCTATTTACTTACACATAAATATAATGAACAAACGCTGTACAGTTAACGAGAATATCGTGTAACATTGAGCAAACCAATTATATCAGCAGCCGAGAGCAGATTACATTGCAACCGCTATGTACACAGTTTTCAAATTAATTAAGTTATAGACAACACGATCATGTGGTTATGCTCAAAGTGACAGTTTGGGTGGGTGAGGAAGTGATGGTGGGAGGGCGGAAGTAGGGATGATTGCAGGATTACGCAATAGTCGTTCCTCTTTAGGTTTGTGTAATAGAATTTACCTACGCACATGCAGAGATTTTAGAGTTTGTGTATGATATTTTAGGAAACTGTTCCGGGGTTACAATAAACTAACTTTTTATTTTAGTTACATTTTTAAATTCTTAGTGTTTAATCTGGTGGATAGGTTCATTTAATTCTTTTCTGTTACCTCATGTTCACATGTAAAAGATCGAGTGGATCGAGATAGAATTAGATTTTGGGTTATGCTAATTTCACATAATAAGACACTGATCGCTTTTGGCGTCATTATCTAGAAAAAATCTGAAACTATTTAATAAATGGAAATTATATTTATTATTTACACTTATTAATATTTATAAGATTTTCCAATTGCTCAAGAATCTTCAAATCCAAAACTGCCTAAAAAGTGCACCATTTAGAGAAACTTTTCTAATTAAAAATTAAAATATCAGTTTTCTTGAGATATTTTTTAAAATTTACACTGCTTAATGTATAATCTGTAATGCTTAAAGAAAATTTCAAGTTTTAGTGCAACAAACACAGGTCTTGAGATGTCATATGTGTACTAGAGCTTAAAACATCTCTGAATAGATATAATAATTATGGAAGTACATACAAATGTCAAATAATTATACAACCCTTTTCTTCCACGAGAGTCCAACTTTACTGTGGAAAGATGTTATTGGTTGATTACTCTGTTAATGAGTACATATAATTAAATATTTTTCCTTGGAGTAATTTTATTATAGTTTTGCAGTTTTTTATGCAACTATTAATAGTCAAAATAGAAGTGAAGAAAATCATCTGTCAGTTATTTAACAATCACTTCTAGAAAATATTGTTTTACTAGGAATTAATGACTTCACATACTTTTAATTAGATTGGAGTTTAAATAAATAAGTAATGCAGATGAAATACCAGAGAGCCACCTCAGTTGGTGTTACAATAGATATTTTCACAGAAATGTGGGCAAATTCTTCAGCTTTATTTACGTGAATATAGCAGGCTATATAACGAAGTTATGCCGTATACAATATTTAAAAAGACAGTTTTGTGGCACCCTCTTTTGAATTGTCGGTATTGTGGAATGGATATGAATCTGCAAGCACGTATTTGTGAAGGTAATATAAGAAATGATGTATTGGACATAAATAAAACGCTTACGTTTGAAGATAATTTTAAAAGGTAATATATTTTTGAAGTGACGAAATCTTTTCGTTTGATCGTAACTGTTTTAGCAAAATCACAAAAGTTTAAATTAGGTGAATTTTTACGCACCCATTATGATAAAATAATATAGCCTACTATCATTCTTATCAAAGGCCTAATAAAGATTGTTGCTTACGAGCAACTCGAACATTATTACGCCGTTTTCATGGTTTTACAAAAATCTTATGGTAAAATCCAAGGAGCCAAGGGGACAGAGCATTAGTGAAAAAACAGCTGTTGTCACCTATATATGACAGTTATAGCATAAATAGTAAGCAAGTTTCTCGCTTGGTGGAAAAATGTTAGATTATTGATCTTACAAAAATGTCTTGTAAAATATATACAATGCTGGTTTAGTTAATTTATCTGACAGTATAAATCTATCGCTTACAAAGCTTTTGTGGACACATAGCCTAGATATCCTGCCTCTTATGTTCTATTACATGATCCTGTCATTCGTGCAAGTCTTACAATAAAATATTTTTCCTGGGAAAATGTTTAAAATAACATTATGTCGGATTTCTCTACTACAAGTACGCAGTTCCTTAATTTTTGTATTCAGGAGAAATTTTTGTGAGCAATTTCCATTTAGACTTCATTAAATTTATTGGTTTAACAAATTTAAATATTTTACGTATTGTGCTATAAACAACAGCTTTGCGAAAAATTATATAGTGTGGTGCGACGATTATAACTATGGTAATGTTTAAAATGGGATGTCGGAAGTGAGCCTAATAATTATACTTAACTATTTGTTATAATGACTTCTTTTATTTTTTATTATTAATGAACACTACTATCTTTTATCATATATAAGTTGAATATAGTTACGTTTTAGTATTATTACAGCATAATAAAATAAACTTAATGTGGAATTTGGTGCTATTGCGGTGACAGTCCTAGAAATACCCAATCCTTACATTGTCTCCAGGAGGATTCACTTTTGAATAGTTGAAGATATAGGTGAACACTTCAGTTAAATCTACACTGCAATAACTGACGTGCCACTTATATCTAGTTAACCCTATGGTAAGTGGCACACAATTAACCGAATTTGTCTAGATATTTGGCTGGAATGGTAGTTTGATGGGTTCATAGTCTATTGGGGAGGATGGCTGTTCGAGTGCGTTAAGTTCCGTTAATGTTTAGGGCTATTACTATTCTGGACATGAGGAAATACTGCCTCGTGCAAACATTGACTGTTTAACTGGAGAGGTTGGAACAGAGTTTGATTTCCCTTCTTACAATGTAAAAGAGGTATAGTTTCCACTATCTCTTCTCCTTTAAAATACATAATTCTTTATTAAATGTCGGAAATCTGTACATTATCCAACGGAATACAAAAATGTCATTGGCCGGGTATTCGAAACAAATTGCTACAGTTTTTTTATTTTTTATTTTATTTGGTAATAATAACAAGTTCCAATCTATTTCTTTTAAGAGACTTTATAAATGAAATGCTCTTAATAAAAATTAAATTTGAAATTTAAGAGAGGTGAAGAGATATTTTGCCTCCCATCTGGAAATCCTGAAAGGCCTCTGTTCACTGCAAAACAATGCTAACTGCAAAAATGAGCTGCCACCACATTAAAAGTTTAAATGAAACTACTACACGTGTTCAAATAACATTTTAAACCAAATCTCTCTAATTTTGCATTCATAGACAATAAATTTGGGAGTTAAATTTACAAGCACAGTACTAACGAAACTTTACTTTTTTTCCTTGGTTTGTTTAGTATAATATTTACGTTAAAGATGGTGTGGTTAGGTGGATATATATTTTAACTATTATAGACTATACATTTTAAACTATTACGTAAAATTTATTCAACACAGATTTTTCTGATTCTAAAAGATTTGTAGATGGCATTGATTGGGCAATTACCCGTCATCGCATGTTACGCGTGACATAGCAGAACAGCGTTTCAAACGGATGTAGATTAAACTGATTACCGCATAACATAATGTTTTCAGTGGGTCATTGTACGAGTACATTACACTCCAATTCCCATTAAAATTAAACCAAAAATCTGTATAATTTTATTTAAAATACACTTTTTCTGGTATATAGAAGCTAAATAGAATTGTAATCGAAATTGAAAATATCATTTTTAGCATTTCCCGCATTAATGCCCCAGTCCGATCTAACGTTAGGTGGACAAGCTACCCCAACTATATCCGTTAAGTATAGAGCAACGACTGCATATAGTATTTTTATAATACTAAATGCAATGTTCAAACTAAACATTCAGAGATACATCTCTAAAGTCACTCGCTATAACAGTCATCTTTCACTGTAAAATTCAAACCTATATTTTCATCTCTCAATAATTTACATAAACAGGACATTAATAATTTACTTATATCTCTACGTATTTCAATAGTAGCCATTACGCTTTATGAATTTTGAAAGATAAATACTGTTTTCCTTCAAAACAAACTGATTCGTAATAGAGATAGACTGGGGTACACTAGGCCAAGTCAAGTCAACTCTGACAAGGGGGGGGGTGGATCCAGCTAGCCGACTGCATTTGCCGTGTTCTCCACATTCCAATGATTTTGTGCACTTTCTTAAAATACGACTCCATTAAATGCTATGAACAAGACAAGAAAAAGTACCGAGTTCCGTGAAAAATGTTTCCACACCTTTTAAATATTTTCCTAAATGTTAATGTTATGCATTTTATTCGGTTGAAAGGTTAAGGAGAGTTACAAGTAACTTATAATATAAAAACATATGAAATTGATTAAGCTTGGTGCTAGAACAACATTGCGTAACATACAATAGCATACAAATACCTAATTTTAATCCCACTGTAAATTGATTATTTATGTATAATAACAGAGATACAAATTTATACAATAAGATAAGAAATCTAGCTATAATGGAAATTCGCCGTTAAAGTAATAACAGCGTCTCTGTTAAACCATGTACGTTCACATTAGCGGCCATCAACCCCAACAGAGGTTAGAGGTATCGATGGAAAATAATCGATACGAGGATGTGTCTATCACCGAATCAAGAACTAAGAAGAGGATATCGATTGTGTCATTGTGGCTGGTGAATATTTCACCATAAATGCTATATTTATCTCGTTCAACTTCTCCGTGTTCTTGCTAGCTGGATACTAAAGATTGTTGTAATGGCAATTATTTAATTTTTGAAGTTAGGCATATTTTAGTACTACTGTTTTACATTGTGTACCATTCTTATAATATTTGAGAGATATCACAATCTAGTACCACCTGGGTTAAATCAAAAAACAAATACGTTGAATCCATTTACCCTACTTACATGTCTTTCATTGCCTGAGCGTCGGCAAAGCCTATCAATCGTGGGGCTCACAAACATAATTTCTTTATGCTAGTCAGTCTGTTTGCACGATATCTTGAACACAAATTAACATATGGATTTGAGATTTTGCTTTTATCCTTGAAGTTGAAAAAATGTAAAATATGCTTACATTGGTTTTATAAGTAACTACTGTATTACGGCAATGACAAAATATCTAAGTAAATAAATTTGTAAAAATAAACAAGTTGAGTACAGTCGTATGAGATTTTTAATTGTGAGCTATTAAAACGTACCTTATTCACAAAGTAAAAAAAAAAAAAAAAAAAAAAAAAAAAACACATTAAAAAAAAAAAAATAGAGTGTAAAGTCAATGTTGTAAGTAGGTGTACAGATGTTGATTTCAATCCATTCTTGCGTTCTAGTACCCTTTGTACCACTCCTGAATATTTATATTATAAACACTGCTATAAAACTTATGATCAAAGATGTCAATTTACAACGTGACACGATATCTTGAGAAAGAGCATCTGCATACTTACAATTTTGCATGAAACTTTATTTCTACATATGCAAGAACTAGTTTATGATTATTTATATTTAAAAATGGAATTTGGTTGAGCATTGTTGAACTCTATGACTCATTTGGATAGGACATAGACGCATAACATTTTTTCTCCTAAGGGAATGTATTATGTTATTATGACTTCATTCATTTTGCTCTAATGGATATACTACTGCAAAACACGTACGGCCAGCTATTATTCCAATGACTTTTGATATTTGTCCTGATCTTTTCATATGATTATTTCTTAACGAAATGAAGTAAGTGATGGTATGAAAAGGTATATTTAGATCCTATCTCGTAAAAAATAAATTTTAGTAAACCCTAAAAATATTACAATGCTATCCTAGGGAAATCTCCAATACTGTACGAGTATATACTGTATGTAGCAGAAAATGAATTATGGGCGTTTTAATGGTGTTACACAGTAATATGGCAGGAACATGATACACCAGTTTTTATACAAGCGACCAGAGTTCTATAATAATCATTGAAACACATATTGGCTCCAGGGTCCACATTGGGTTAGGAAGTATGGAAGTCCATCGCTCCAACAAGGACATTAATTTTAAGCCTTATCTAATTATTTTAGGCGCCACAAATGAATTTCTATGCCACAGGTTCCTAGGTATTATAATTTCTCAATTTAAGGGCGATATTTTACCATAGCTTAAATGTTGGCGTTTGTGTCTAATTGTATCTGAAGTGGTTACTTTGTGCAACTAACTTATAAATTCTTTAATTTCCGTCGATTCTATTATGTTGCATGGTAATTTACTGTATAATCTCACCCGCTCATTTTTTCCACTTTATTGAAAGCTACAATCATCAAATTATGCTTTAAATAAATAATAGATACTATTTGTGTATTATTTAAAGTTTAAATATATTGAACCTTTTAAAAAGAAGTATAAAAGCCACTTTTTTATCTAATCAGAGATTTCTCATTCCTTCTCGATAGAAAACTTTAAACAGCTCAATTTCATACTTTTTATCCACATTTTTAGTCACTATGCATTCCAAAACTTCAAACAATAATCAATAAGAAATTGATCAAGGCAATGAACAGTATGAAACACATAAAATTATTAATTATTACATGAATGCATGTAACTTTTGAGCATTGATAATTTATTTGAATGCCATAGGTAAATATTGCGCAGTTTATATTCATATCACTCTAATACAACTACAAACAATGTGCAAAAAGTGCTTCTAAATTAAAAGTACGTATTTGGATTATTATAAGTGCTTTAAGCCCAATGACTAAATTTAAAGGTGCCAGCCAATTTCAAAGCGTATACCGTACCAATAAGTGGATGACTCATGTTCACATGCTCAGAGTATTTTAATCATCGCTAAAGTTAGCAACCGTTCTTTGATTCTGTTAAGAATGTAAACTTCACCACGCTGCGCTAGTGGGAAGTGGGCGGTAACGTCAGCTGTGTGTTGTCCGCTTACATTTGGACTGGAGAAAGAGTCAACACAAACAGACACGGGAGAATTCGAAACACAAACACAGATTCAGTTCGGAAACAACAGCTGATCTTTCGATGTTTTGTTGCAAGGAATAAAAAACATAGAAGGAGTCACTGGCAACACACGGCCTAAGACTGGAGCTGAATATTCCACACTTTCCTAAATCATATCACACTCGTATTGCATTGATTAACAATACTAATTATATGACTGAAATAATTGCTAAAAGTAGACAGTTTGTAATACTTATTTTTGCTGATAACTAACAATAAATATGCTAATCGCATACCTCCTTACTGCACTTAATACAGTATTAAACTAGAACCACACTCTTCGATTTGTATCTAGTCCATATTTGATCTAAATTTATTTAATAAAATTTTATTTTTATATCAAAGTAAGTAATTTAATTTTAATAATTATTAATTTTATACATCTGTATTGACCTCAGTTGCAGTATATAACAAAATAGGTACTATGCAGAATCGAAGTACGTGACAAAAGTAGAGAACATTGTTAGCAAGCAGATGGACAGATAGACGGATGAACAAATGGTCGGCTTACCCTTTGGCCTTTTACGAAAATTCAATGGAAAATTTAGGACCACGAGGGATTCATGTCGGTAGAAATTTTCCACCAAAAATTAGCGCAGAGATGGAGACGGATGGACAGAGAGACTATCCTTTAGGGGGTTTGACTTTAATATAAATAGACTTCTTCCGTATAACGCGAGGAACTTATGTACCAAGTTTCAAGGTTCAAGGACCTTTCTATCAACATTTATTGCACAGACGGGCAGACGGACTAGCAAACGGAAGGATTGTCCCGTGACCTTTTAACCCTGAAATCAGTATGTTGTTCCTTAGACCAAGAGAACCCCAAGTTAAATGTTTTCTCCTTTCAATGAATTTTTTAACCTACAGATCGACTGACAACAATACGATTTCAATAAGGGTTTATCGAGTCATTGTAAAACTGAAGTATTTTTTTACGACATTATGAGATTAAACTGCCAAAGATGGTATTAAAAATTATAAATTCTTGTTTAACATTATTTTGTCTCGCTAAGAGGTTGCATAATATATAAAAACTCTTTCAATATATATCACTGTGTGATCACTACGTCGAGTACAGCCAAGTATAATGTTCTTACAAACAATCCAAACGCTACATTCCCAGCTGTGAATTTTGTCCGATTTTTTGTCCGATCGCTTTGTGCAGGGGAGCGTAGTTCATTGATGTTCCAGATCCAAACCCAAAGTTTATGGTTGGAAGAGTTCTTTTTTTAACGCTTGCAAACGAAACACATTTTAAAAGTGAGATTTCGAAATTTTTCAATATTTGATCATGCCAATGACATGCATCAAGTAATTTTTAATACTTTTTATCAGACATTGCTTGCCCACTAGAGGAAACCAAGTTGAAAAAAATCTTCAAAATTAATGAGGGAATTATTATTCTATGGGAAAAACTCAAATTTAAATATAAAAAGCCATTTTTACAATGAACATTCAAACATTGCTATAAAGTGCAAAAAGTAGGGTATAATGGAATTGACTCCAAAGCCCTATGGAAAGCAAAAACTGATTATTTTAATAAACAAATGTATTCAAGAGATGTTTCTAAAATCCTAAAACTCATTTTGTTTTGTTCTACCATCTTACAAGCATTAATATTAGAAAAAAGTATAAAGACATTTACTTGTACAAGGTTATATGACACCTCCCCCCTATCAGTATCCCTCCAACACTATTCTCTCTAGACCTATTTATAACGTAGTTGGTATTTTGTGGAACGCCCATAATATATATAAAGGCGAAGAATTTCGTACATCCTATATTTCCTAGGTTTAAAAAATTCGATCTATTTAAAGTTTATATAAAACTAATAATAAGGTAAATTAAAACTTATGATTAAAATAAAAGCAAAAGGCAAATGCCTGAATATGTATTCTTATTGGTTCAACAATACAAAACTACATTAATATTTAGAAACAGTAAAACGAACATGATGAACGAAATCACCCACTAAACTCTACTCTGAGAGTAATGAGTATTTATAGGAGGGAGAAGTGAGTCTTTCCCTCAGTAATGTTTACAATTCCACCTGTCAATATTGACTCACTCTCTACAAGGAATACGAAACAAGTTTTAAGCCTGACGTAATATGTGACTTAACGTATAATTCGAGTGCTAAATGACGTTGAGAACACACACCATATTCCATCCTGATAGTAGTGAGTATATATCAAAGGGAGAAATCAGTGCTTGTGTTAGGGACGAGTATAAAAAAGACTATTGTTAGCTGACTTAGTAAGACGGCATTAAATACCGATATGTCAATATTTCTTCTTAATATTTATCTGCATCGCAATACATTCTGAAAATCGAGTAAACATTGATAAAATTAAGTTTGGCCTACATTGCTCGCGCTTTTTAGACACCGTTTACTTCTCCCAAATGTAAAAATACATAACGTAAAATGTGGTACTTTCCTGTGAAAAATAACGTGATATTAGGAAATTCCCCTCCTTATCCTTGCAAGTATAAAGTGATAATCATTTCAATTTAGTTCTCACCTGGAAATGTATTAGTTTACCTTACATTATGTTATCAAGGACCAGGCAGAGCGTTCTCCAAACCGAGTCAGTGTCCGTCCGAATGTGCCGTAATGTAATTCTCAATAGAACGATTATAATGGCTTGAAACTTGGTATATAGGTAATCTTGATAAAAGGAAGAAAATGTTCGTCTGAATATTCAGCTGTGCAATAACGTTTTCGTTACGTTCTCTCGTGTCTTTCGATTCTCCATTGTATCGATTCACTATCATTAAAATAATATACTAAATAGTCATATGTGCTTGTAAAGATGGATGACCTTTACAAAGAACGTTAGATAATAAGTGAGCCAGAAATAATTTCTACTTTTAACGTTAAAACCAAAATATTGATGCATATAATAAAATCAGTAAACTTTACTAAACAACGCCAATGTACTTTGTTCATGGGTGTTTCGAACTTTGCTATTTCCATTGTATTTTGTACTAGTTTTAACTAACATATTCATAGAACAAATTCCTTGTGAGGTTTACTTAGATGACTATTGATATTTTGAACAGATCAGTGAGTTTTTGCATTTTATATCCGGTATTTTCCTAAACGGGAATCGGGATATATGGAATGTTGTAGGTTTATGAGCTAACTCTTTAAAATATAAAGTTTTTCTCTAGCGAAGAAGTGAATTTTGACAAATGATGGCAGAATGTTTTCTCCAGATGTTATAACATACAGAACCCATTCCACAACGCAATGACTGATCCAGTGCATCACACAATGTTGCACATATGTTCGGAAGGTTTACCTCAGGCTGTTTTATATCATAACCTACACTGAGTACAGCAATGACCGACGGGTCACTTTAATCTGGGCTACCCTATGGATATCCAGGTGTGGCACATCACTAACCGCAAATGTGAAGATATTGGGGTGCAAGAGGAAATCGATAGATGTAGTCAACTGTGAGAATGATTTCTGTGGGGACCCAAAATCCTTCCTCATGGATCTCTACAGGAGGCCGCCCCAAACCTAAACCTTACCAATCCATAATAGTCTATCACTCAGGAAGAGCGGAGATGTCCTTTTCAACTCAGTACCATGTGTCAGCTTCTATCGTAAAAGGAAAAAATAAACACATATATTTGTAGTGAGTTAAACAGATCTCTCTATTCCATAGATATGCCAAACTCGATTTCATCACCGACCTAATACTCGTACGTGCTCCTGAATAAACATGATCTCAGCTCCGAGCTCCGATAATTGGCATATCGTTTCATATTCAGCAATCCTGACATTATTCTAATAAAATTCATATGTATAAATCATTAGCACTTTTCTCCTAATGTTGATGGCTGTCTATGTCATTCTTGTAAGATTCATTCATATGCTGCCCATATACATTTTGGAGTAATATATAGTTTAGAGCAATAAGAATAAAGTCATTATAGAAATATTTTTGAAACCATAAAGGACGCTATGCCCAAGCCACCCATATTGTGTGTGTACAGTTTGTTTCTACTGTCTAATTATAGATAACATGGGATCCCACTTCCGGAGGGGAGCATTAGATCAACCATCACTATATTTAGAAGCAGCAAACAGAATGGAACTCCAATCGTACATCTGGCAGTTGTACCGTGTCCAGCACAAACAGAAATGACAATTGCGTAGAATCAGTTGCTCATTAAACTATTGATACAATGTTGGATATACGTTGGCAATACGTCAGACAAACCTTTATATTCCATAGATTCTCCAAACTGGCTTTTAAAACTTTGAACTACTGAAACCATTAACTCGTAATTTGCTTAGTCAGACATCTCACTTTATAAAGTGGTCACTAAGAAATATCGGAGACCTCAGTCAGAGCTTACCTTCTAGTTTGTAGTCGACTGCATTGATTAACATTTTTATTACTCTTACTTTGTATTTTTCTATATTCTTTATTTTTCATTAACAGTTTCAAATAGGACAACCTATACAACATCCTTACTGTTGGCCATAGAAACCAATTACTTACCGTATTCTAGTTTCTGTCTCAAGGTAGATAGTTTCTTTTTTCCAGAGTGTGGTTATATCTTAATTTTAAGTCTTAAATAAATGTATACTTAAATTTTGTTTCATTAGCAATATTGTGCTATTTTTAACATTATATACTATTTTCTCCCATTGCTAGGATAGTGGATTACACCAATGTTAACCTTAGTATAATTAAAAGCAATGTAAGTACTCCATGGCAACTAATCGTACACGATAATGAGTGTACCTAAGCTTTAAAGCATTCCCACTAATCAAGCAAATAATATTACAATTCCCGAAAAACTATCATGTGCAGTTGATTAATTTAATGGAAATATATTTTATACTTTTAAATAAACCGATCAAACGAAGTATCAAATAAGCTGATATTTAAAAGAACGAAGGAAAGTCGGAGGGTAAAATAAAACTTTGGCGCCCTTGGAACTTTTGATCATAAAACCAAAAAGTTCTTCCTTTATCCAAGAGAAACGAATGTATCAATTTTCAAGGCTCTAGGTTTTTTTTCTATCAGGAGCTATTGCACAAACATAAGGACGGACAAATGAATTTACGACAGTACAACAAGTAAACAAGCAACTGAATACTCTTACGAACGCAACCATAATTTGCACCAGAACATCGAGTACAGCTCGTATCAATAATGATATTGCATGTAGTTATAGCAACACAAAGGCGATCCTATTACAGATGTTTGGCTAATCTATATATTGGTTTACATTGTTGGTACACGTACACAATTATCTGTGACAATATATACGTGACTGTTGCCATTTCATCCTGCATGCTTCACCTTATAAGAGACATTTAACCATACATTCGCATTTAGTCTTTTAAGATTTTTGTCATAATTTTCTAGAACATTAAAATTAAAAAGTTATCATTATGTTAATATTATGCTGATTATATATATATTATATATATATATATATATATATATATATATATATATATTTATATACATATATATATCTCTCTCTCATATATATGTATTATATATATGTATTATATATATATATATATATATATATATATATACTATTTCACTTATTTAAATGAAAAACAAAAATTATAAGACTTCTATATATTTCGTGGGATTTGATACCCACATCTTCAGAAAGCATAATATAAATATGAAGAAAACAATAAACACAACAAATAAAAAGAAAATAATCAAAATAGTATATACGCAACTAAAACATTCAAAAACTCAGCTGTTATATCATTAATGGCAGAGATGGAAATTTGGAAAAGTTAAATTTATCTTAAATTTAAACCATTTGGGTATTTTGATTTTAAAAGTAATTGATGTGCCTGTTTGAAATTTTTTATTTTAATCTATTTACATTTTCTTCAGGACAAGGGAACACCTTATTAATTCCTTTAAGGTCATAAAATTCTTCAATTTTGTCTTTTTATGCTCAGCAGTATGTTTGGCCAATTGCTTCTCCTTGTCTTTATGGAAAATATCAAATCTGTGCCCTGTTATTCTAACTCTAAGGTGGTTAGATGTTTGTCCAATGTACTGTTTGTTACAAAATTTACAATTAATTTGTTAAATTACATTCTTAGAGACACAGTTTACTTTTCCAATGATGGGATATGTTAAACCTGTTACTTTACCTTTGAAATCGCTAGAGTTTTTTCATAATTTTGCAAGAACCGCAACGTGGTTTGTTGCACGGTTCACATCCATTAATACCGGGTTGGTGTAATTTAGGTAGTTTAGGTTGTACAAGTTTGTTTTTCAAATTTTGAGGTTTTCGAAATATTACTCTAGGTGCTTTAGCCATAAAAGTTTGGGTATCTGGAGGGGAAAGTAGGACATTATGGGGAATTTTCATAATACTGTTAATATAATAATAATTACGGATTGATATATATATTATATATATATATATATATATATATATATATATATATATTGATATATAATATTGCCTACTTCTCAAAAAATACAACTAAGATAGAGATTATAACAATATTTATATGTATATAAAAAGTTAGTTTGTGCCTTTGTCTCTAATATACCCCTTGCAGTACGGACTACTGATTATTTAATATTTCCTGAAACGTTCAATTAAAAGTATATTTTTACAAGAACTTTTAATTTTCTTACCGAGATATTTCCTTCCTCTGACCTCTAATTTGGTTTCTGATAACGTTGAAATAAGAAGTGTTTCCCCTTTTTTTCTTTTAAAGGAGAGGCCGATCCCCTTATGAGCCTTATTCTGTCCATCCTCATTGGGCACTGGCCTGTGCGAGGATCTTATCAAACAGAGTAAAGGGGCGTGTTATGCAGTACAAGGTCGATGGTACTGATAAAAAGTGCTTCGGTCACAGACAAGATTTGAACCTGCACTATCTCTAACTCAGACCCAAAGTCCAACGTCTTAGACCGCTCGGGTATCGGCACTCCTGATGTTTATGATACTTTCAAGCTTATTTTATGCTTAAAAGACTATAAATTCAAACAAACGCATACATTAATTAAACATATGGTGGTGCTGCCAAAAAGCAAATTACAACAGAATAGTTGATTGAATTTAACAGCTTCTTTCATTAAACAGTATTTGTTTGCTATAATTCATATCTTATAGCATTTCCTGAATAGGCGTAGCCCGGAGACATTTGTGAGTTATGATTAGGCCTATGAGTTAACAACGTACTCTTAAAACGTCGATGTAAAAATTTCAATACAATCGATCCAATAGATTGAGGAACGTGACACACAAACACACGGAGAGACACCATTAGAATTTTTAATAATAGTATAGATGTTACAAATTTCATTTCAATGATTGTAAAGTTTTTGTAGTTTTAACAGTTGTTTTACTTACAGTTAGAATAGCTTAATAAGTGCACACTCTGTGAATGAAATAAACTTTCAAAACTTATAAAAAACACAGGCCTGCTTTATTTATTGTTTAATTTTCCTTGGCAGATTTATTTGGTTGCCCGATTTTGCCAACAAGAAAACCCTTATTTTAAAACTCACTGATGTATGAAATGTTGCGAAAAACTTCTAAATTTCTTTATAGTTGAAACAGCTAAAACCGACTAAGGTTACTAAGGATTAACAACTACTACTTATGAGCTACTAATCACTTTCTTTTCAACTCCTCACTCACATAAACAGTGCTCTAATTGGTAGTCAAACATTCCTACTTAAGTTGAGTAAGTTGTACATTTTAAAGTCTATTATAGATATAATATTTTTATTTATATTAATTTTCATCTTTAAGTTCAATTCAACATACATAAAATCATGACATGAACAGCCAGATGCTGGTATCTGACCAACATTATTTGATATACTTTAATGTTATTGGTTTCGGTAAAAAGTAATATGGTTTTAACCCAAACTCTCCTTTAACTCTTTATTATTATTTAGTTTTGTCGGACGCCGTAATAGTACAAATAATTTAAATGGTTAATCCTTACGTCTTCAATAAAGCTGAAATATATCTGCTATATTACTTCACATAAAATTGTATAAATATTAACTCTACTGTCGTAAAATTCAACTCTGTTGCCTATCAGTAATGGTAAGGCTGTGTACCAAAACAGTCACTGGATCCACTCTCGTAGAATTGTCAAAGCGTTTGTACCAATTCCTACAAAAGTAATTTAATATAATAAACTTAGGGTTGTAAAAAAACAACCTAAATCATTTTATTAGAATTTTTAGGCGGAATTTATAATCGAAATGGTTAATCCTTAAATGACATTAAATGACGCTTACCTATATATCTGGTATATTCATTAACATGTAATTATATACAGTATATTAGTACTATATTAATTAGTACATTAATATTATTTTTATAAAGATAGTACACATACAACTTATATAACTCTAAGTAATTAAAAATAATATATGTTTCATTTATATGTAAGCAGTATAAATGTTTTATAATTTGAATTTATACAATTACGTAAAGTCCTGTAAGATATAACATTGTGTCCAGGAATGTCTGTTCCATAATAAGTGAAGTCAATTACAAACAATGAATGCTCGAATAATTACAATAGAACAACTCATGCGTAATCCAATAATATTAGCTTTAACAACGCAGAAAATTAATTAAATAAATGGATTTTGATATAAAATTTTGTCTGATAATCTAATTAGTAATTTAGTTAATACATGTGAATATTACACTATTACATATTACTGTACGTTACTGATGCTAATTAGGTTTCTGCATAATGGATTTTATGATAGTGTTGGTAAATTATTAATACACTGACACGACGATTGAGATACATCATTTACACGATCAATTATTATTACTTAAACAATAATTATTCTTACTGAAGTGATAGCAATTCCTCAACTGAAAATATCTGATTGACAAATATCAATATCAAGATAACTTATATCGTACGTCACATGACCTTACTGTCAACAGTGTCTATCGCGGAACGAAAAAAAATCGGTCTCGATGTTAAGCATCGATGACATTATAATTCACTAAGGACATGTATATCATAGTAAGAATTAATCTATAGTGATGTAGTTGATATCAATAAATATTAAATATCGTTAGCTGGATGAATTATTTACGGCTGTGATTGGAAAGTGGATATTGATTCTGTTAGCTTTCAGATTTTATTGATTAACCATCGTATGTAAACTATCGATTTTGTCATAACTAACTTTTACAAATTAAAATTTGTATGCAAAGATTTTTTTATACAGACTTATATATTGGCCTACGCTAGGATATCGGTTTTATTACAGTTGACCTCAGGATGTAGGAAATTTAAGTGAAATAATCAATGTATAATGCAGTCTATTACTGGAGCAAAGAACATTTGGATTCTTTTGTCAGGATGCGTTCAATATCGATGGTAGTGTATGAAATGGTTTATAGGATATCGATTCTGCCACGGTTGATGTACGGAAAGAAAACATAAATATCAGGTATAATGAAATATGAGAGTGGTCAAAATGTATAGAATATATTATGGAACGTATTACACTTTACACAGTGAAGTATTTACAAAGTATGACTGTCTAGAAATTTCGAAACAAAATAATGGTGTTTTTTTACAGATGGTGAATAAGTCCAGGAGAATATCTTGTCAGTAGAAGTCGGTAAGTCATTACTTTACTTGTTTTACGTTTACATTTTTGTAATAGTTAGATAAATAATCACATCCAGAAAGATTATTAAAATAGAATTTTCTGGTTGTTATGATATTGTTATGTCAATGTATCTTACTATTTTATAAGGCTTTTGGTAACTTGTGTGGTTCAAAATATCCCGCTTACACTTTCCAGATCTTACAAGATTTAGTGAGCAATTCAAGGTAGGTTGCAACACGTATGTGTCCTGGTAAAGGTGTTAACCTTTGGAGGAATCAATTAATTGTGTTAAATAAATCTTTATTTAACCGTAGGATCTTATTAACAATCGTCTGTTCAGATCTAATAAGACCAAAGCCGGTATTGTACGACATGAATCATCGTGTTGACATAGATCGCAGTCCACGTTTTGTGATAATGGCTGTTGTTTCATATAAAACTTCATCAAACGTAGGTGACTCCTTAGTCAAAATCTGATTCTTTTAAAACTATACCAAATATTTTGATCAGCAAGAGACGAAAATTCCCTGTCAGGGAAAGTTTATAATATTAAGTAGGTTTATGAAGATTGCAGACATTTTACAACGTTAACTGATTGGATACGTGAAGAATTATTGAGAACTCCTAAGAGATTATTTCTTATATAAAAATTAGCTAATGGTTATATATAAGAAGAAAACTGATTATAGTATTCGGCTGTAAATATTATGAGGAACATTCGATTTTAAATTATGAAGCTAAGTAAACGATAGTAAAATTACAAATTTTGTTGGTAACAATTTTGGTCTTTTTTAGATTGTTCCAAAAAAGAATCGCAAAAGAAACACAAGCTTCCGAGTCCGAGTTAACATTTTATTGGCCGCTTCTTAAACTCAGAACTGATTTATGCCGTATCACTACTTGAATGCCCAATAGTTGCATTGAAAACATCTTTACAAGCATCAAGTAGTAATCAAAGTAATCAATCTTTAGTAATCAAAGTCCATGTACTTCTGAGGAATTTTCATCATATATATCAAATATGTTGTTTGTCACGCGAATATTAAATTGTCAACCACCTGTAATTAATAATTATAGTGTGGGTAAATAAGACGTAGAACTGTAGGTCTGAGTCACATATCTCTCTCCGATTTATGTTTGGTAAGATCCTCATATAAGCCAGTGGTTCAAAAGGAAGGACCGAAAAAGGGTACAACGGGATCGGCCTTTCCTTTTCTAAAAAAGGAGACTTCCATTACTTAGATGAGGGGTTATTTCAAAAGTTCGTTTGAGTATTATACTGGAGTACATGAATAGTGAATTTCAAGATCTCATAAATAGCAAAATAGCGAGCGAGTTCTTACATAAATATCTCATTGTATAATATTTGCAATATCCAATAGAGTAGGTTTTAGTTTTTAATGTTTAGTAATGTAAATAGTTTTAGACATTCCAATGCCAAATAAATTAACTGTAGAGCTTAACCAGTAACCATTGACCTATCCTCCGATAATGGCCGCCTCCTATTGGTGGACACATCTCGTGGTCCTGTCTGTCTGTCCGCCGTCCAGGAGCGCCCCTTAAACGCCCAAGAATTCCGTTGTATCGTCGGAGTCGTTCTAGAGATGTGGTCTTTTCCTGAGTGTTAATTATGAGAAAAGGAGAAGCAGAATCCAGCCAGGAGGGAGAATTTTAATTTTATTTGTGATCTCTTGAACTTAAAGTTAAAGTTAAACCACGTTTGCATATTATATCCGGACAAATTATTTTCCCAGTACTGGGAGCCATTGAATTGCAGTTTTGATTTCATTATTTCTACTGACTTGTACTGATTAAGATTAACTATGCATGCGAACAAAGTGGACTTAGGTCCGGAGGATTATCTCAGTTATAGTTTCTTTTCATAAAGAAGTTCCCTGACGAAGCTGGGTCCCGGATACCTGTTTTACACGGCAAACATCTTAATTAAAATAAGTATCTCAATTAAAACGTCTACCACATTAAAATATACGCTGATATTACCTCGGAAAAAGTTTTTACAACTTAGGTAATATTTACTCATGTATTCGAGTGAAAGGAAAATATTGTTTGTGTTTATGTCGAATAGTATAACCAAAATAATGTAAAAGAACACAGTTTTCTGTTTACAATGTAAGCATTCTACACTTTAACTCATCAATACTAACTGAGTCTCTCATTTCAAAGATGATAGTCCGAGAGCTGACTTTTCCGTGTCTCAATTTGTAGCAGGATGGGTTGCTTATTGAGTAATAATAAAATCGAAGCTTGTAGTCATGAGGCTGCCAATTGTCACTTCTGCAGACCAGTTTAATTGTACACATGAATTCAAGGCAATAACAGACCTCATTAAGGCACAGTACGTTTAGCAGAATATACTATGTCAGAGCTGAATTTGTGTCGTTTTAAATTTCATTCCACAAGTTGCTCGTACTAATTTCTGTTAGATGTTAAACCTTAGTGTTTGCCTACCTCACATTGTCTGTCGTATTGCTAAAAGGATATTTCAATAGTAGTTATCTGTCCACAGCAATATCCTCTTACTATGGTTGTGTTTGTGCTTGAGCTGTACGCCATTAAACTAGGTGCCAAGTTTATAATTAGCCATCATCTTGGACATAACAGATTGAAAAATAACAACTAACGATGTAAAATTTGAATAGGAATTGAATTTATCACATGGACATTTGAATTTTGACTATCCAGGTCCAATTACCAATACAGTCAGTGTACACACAATTTCAAGAATATGCTTAAAAATTGCCAGCGTTATAAAAATTAAAAAGTTTAAGAGGAAGAACCTAACCTTGAGGAAGGCCATCACGACGTTAACCAGTTAGTTATGCAATATAGAGCTTACAACTGGTACAATATCTATGCTCTAGCAGTTGCAATGTTTCTCTAGAAAGACTTTTTCCGAATAATGTATGCTATAAAGAGGGTTACTGAATAAAATTAGTTTTTATTTTATCATATCCCCCATAAATGAAATATGGTAGACCTAGTCCTAGCCAAATAGAACAATTAAAAAGAAATAAGGAACTTAAAAAAGACTAAATGCTATTACAAATAATTTCTAAAGCTGTTTATAAAATAAACTTAAATTAACCATTAGGCAGGAGCTATTAAACAATTTGCTGTTTTCCGGATGTCAAAGCATAAATTATTTTGGACTATTCAAATCTGTTGGACCTTACTTGAATTTTGAACTGTTAGTCAAAAACACTATGCAATTGATTTATTCTTCAAGGCTTAAGTGCTATACTTGTAATTTAGTTTATAATAACAAAAAACCAACGCTTACAGGATGTTAAAAATTTATTTACGTACTCTCGATTATAATCTAAGTAAAGCGTGTTTAAGGGTAGTAAATATACTGTAAAGACAATTTCTTCATGAATATGAAATACAATATTCGATTAGTGTAGCGATTTGTCAACACATTGTTAGCTAAACTGTTCACCCCCGAATGCCAGTTGAGCAACATTTTAATAAACAAGAAATGTAAATATTGTAGGTGTTCATTGAATTCTGCTTGAAAACTGTGTCTAAAAATATAGATGGATTATATACTAAGGCACCCAACTTTATTTTTTAGATTGGTATAGTCAACAACTGAACAACTGTTTGTCAGTCAGTAAACGTTAGAAACAGTTGAGAAAATTGCACTGTTTACTTGCAGCTCCCGATCACGTTTAAATACGTGTTTTGAACACTAAGTTCCTTACTCCACTCTTTATCTCCTAAATAACAGTTACTTTTACTTTCTTTAACAGTTCAAACATTTCAAGTACATCTAGTAAAAAAAACATACACATAAAGGATATGTTAAAGAAGTATAAAATAAAGATTAAGATGTATATACTCTTTATTACATATTTAAATTAAATTAGTGTAATAAATATACGTAAGTTTAATATCTTAAAAAAGAATTTTAGTACGATCAGTGAAGAAATTAAATTAAAAATTAATTCATTCTAAGGTGAAATTCATGTTTTAAAGCCATCTTTTCCTTTCACTTAGGGATCTTTGGACACGTTTTACTAAGAGGAGCCATAATAACCCAGACTTTCTATAATTTATATACACTTAAAATATCAATATTTCAAATAACTCAAGTTCATGTATTACAGTTTTTAATAAAATACGAAAACTGGAACCATTCCAATAATGATAATATGCATGACGTAGTACAAATAAATTTCGTGGTAAGATTTGCAAATATTACTACTCTAGAGATATTTATTAGACAAATCAAATATAGGTGTGGTACGTATGCATAAACTAATATATATATATATATATATACTCATGATTTGGTATATATATATTAGTTTATCTGTAGCGTACCACACTATATTTGGTTTTATATATATATTCATGATTTGGTTGACCCATTTATCTAAATCAAATTTCTGCATCTTAAGCAATGAAGTTGAAACTTCATACCTAATTGAAAACATTTCAAAATTTATATTTAGTCCAGTTATAGTACAGCCAAATGAGTAGTCTAGAAGGAAGGGCAAGAAGGTTGCGACGCTTTTAGCGTCCGCTTTCACAGAATTTCTATTAAACTGGTAACTAAACCAATAAATTAAGAGCTATGTGGATTAGCAAGGCAAAGAAACTATGTCCACTGCATCGTGCCACGTTTAGCCAACTTTAAAGAAATCGAAGTACCAGTTTACGCTATGGAAGCCCGAAGTAAAAAAAAGCAAACAACCTCATCCCAGGACAATCTAGAATAAATATAGACAAGTATAATTTACAGAAACATCCAAAAACGAGGTTTTACACTTGGCTTAGCATTGCCAAACAAGACCAGCTGGAGCGAAGAGTAGAAGGAAGGCTCGGCACAGCTAGCGGACAAAAAAATAAAAATGGTACATACCTTAAGCGGAAAACAAATTATTGGAATTGATCAGGTATATAGTATATAATATTACAAGTTCTCAACTGTATGGGTGTCTGTGGAGAGTAAGTGTTTCAAAGATTCAGTTTTTGGGATTTCATCTATATCTCAGTATTCGATATAGTTTTAGTATTTAATGTGGTATATAATTTTGTGTGCTTCTTTTTTTGCCGCCTGTTTTTCTGCCGTGACGATCGCTAATTACTATTGGTTTCTAGTTATTTTCTATGAGGTTGGTTCGTGAGTGCAGATCTTATGACCTGTAATTTGCAGTTCAGTTTTAATAATTATAGTTGTGTGCAAGCAGTTATCACACAATGTTCTGATGTGTTACCTGACTTATACTGAATAGATCAGATTGCAGATCTTGAAACGTAGTTTTACTGGTTTTTGTAATAACTTTTTTGTATCACAACTATGGTCAAAGTTCGGAAAATCCTGTTCCATTCATAATCAAGAAGTTAAAAGAGTATAACAATAATTTATACAATAAATCTACAGGGAAACCTATAGTCCTATACATTCTTTCGTATAACATGTACAGTACTTTATACTATAATTTCCAATAGGGCTTTAAACACACCTAAATTTTAATATACAGTAGTTAGAATCATAAAAGGTATATGCTCTGCCGGAACTCGAATCCTAATTACTCTTACTCAGCAACACAATAGAACCCTTACTATTTACGATATAATTATTTTTTATTTGACCAATTTTTCCAAATATGTTTTAAAGAACCAAACTAACGTATGATCGGCAGACAAATATTTGTAAAACGACTTTTACAATAATTAAATTTGTATAAGCGGCAATCGCCCGGCAAGTGAGAGATCCGGGGGTTATCCACAGTAAACACGAGTTTCAGTGTGGGCTACTTGAGTGCACTGCTCAATGTAGGGAAGAATGTAACAACTTTAACTGGAAAAGTAACAAAGTAACAATAAAGCTTGCCTTTGCCAAAGCAGCGCTTCAGAACAAATCCGGAGGCAATACTCTCCACTTCTGGACTGAAATCTCTTCTTCGAATTATAACATAAAAAAAAAAATCGTTACACCAGTTTAACTGTGAATTATTTCACTTCTGAAGTTAGAAATGAGTCGATACTTTCTTTTGATATTTCTTTAGAATTACCCTTATCGAGGGTAAATGATCCACCTTATAGCTCATTACTTAATTGAGTAAACAATCTTTCATCATGCTGTACTGAAAGCAGGTATTTTCGATAACATTTGTGAATACCGAAAGTAGCATTTGGAAAAATACCTGGAGAATTTTTACCCTACTGTTATAGAGGAAAATGCATTCGAATGATTTCCAACACTATCTGCACAATAGCCTATTCATTATACAGGGTGGAAAAAAAGTATGGAAAACGCTTTCACTAATTTTTTAATGGCTTCACTTATACAAATTAAATTTTGTACATCACCACTTGTATTAAGAACCTAGTTTTTGAGACCCAGTGGGGACATTTTATCTTTTCAGGGGGACGGCCCGTGAGGAGTCGGACGAAAATCTTAAATGTAAGCATAGGCCAAGTTTGGTATCAAATTAAAGGTCTAGTAAAGAGAATCTCATTACCACAAACCGCACTTAAAAAGGTTGACCCTATCCAGAGTACGGGCCGTTTGAATTTCATAAGTAACGTTTGATTAATTATTATTTCTCCGCAATTTCACAGTCTCAAGTAAACTGTTCTGACTGAAAATGATACTTTATGGAACACAATTATCCAAAAGAATTTAATTAAAAATTATCTATGTTTACAAAAAATAAACATACCTTTTAAATGAGGTGCTCAAACTGCTCTCCGAACACTTGTTGGCAATGAGCTAGTCTATTATAAAAACCTACTGCAGTCACATTTTGAAGCATCTCGGGTGTAATTCTTCTTGCTTCTTTTAATAAACGATTTGTCATTTGTCAGCTCGTTTCAATGTTTGGCTGGTTTAGTTTTATACACATTATCTTTTAAGAAACCCCACAAAAATAAATCTAGTGGATTAAGATCCGGTGACCTAGCCGGCCACTCAACGGTACCCCTGCGACCAATCCAACGGTTAGGAAACACTTCATCTAACAGATTGCGCACCCGCAAATAGTAATGGGGTGGTGCTCCATCTTGCTGAAACCATACTGCATTAAAATTTGCCCCAAGAAGAGGCACGCACTGCTGGCAAAAATGTTATTTGTCAACATATTGAAATAAATTTTGCCTGTTAGATTTCCATCTATCACAAACGGTCCTACAATGTTATTGTTTATTATTCCAGCCCACATATTCACTTTCTGAGGCCTTTGTGTGTGGCCTTCTATCATCCAGTGTGGATTATGGTCGGCCCAGTAACGGCAATTATGCCTATTAACTTGTCCATTAACAAAGAATGTAGCTTCATCTGAAAACAATATCGAAACTTAAAAAAATTTGAATTTCGTTACACTTTCTCATCATTATTTCGCAAAATTCAGTCCTTCGATCAAAATCATCCTCTGCAAGTTCTTTGGTTAGGGTTACTTTAAAAGGGAGATACTTGTTTTTTGTGTAAAACATTCAACACTGAGGTATGGCTCATATCAAGATCTTCTGCAGCCACTCTGGCCGAGGTGCTGGGATTTTCAACAAATGTTTGGAGTACATCCAAAGATTTTTGTTCATTTGTTGCCGATATAGGCCTGCCACTTCTTTCGCGATTTTTGACTGTTCTAGTTTCTTCAAATCTTTTTACTGTCTTAAACACTGTTGACTTACTAATTGGGAGTCTATCAAGAAAAGTGTCATTAAACAAAATGCGCTGTTTCTTCATAGGGACGAACTAGATATCCATACCCACGCATCATAAGCAGCGTGATTCTCTCAAACTCACTAAGTGACATTGCTTTTTAAAACTAGTAGAATAAAATGTAAACACTTAAGTAAAAAAATTTATAACTATCGCAGTACCTTCTAGTGAAGTCTTTCAACTTTATCTTACGTGGACGAAATTATAACGTAGACTAAAAACCAAGCTGTATTAAAAATACAAAACTGTGGAGTTTTGCTGTGACAGTACTGTTTGTATTGCCTAAACCAGTTTATGTTTGCCTGAGATTAAAAGGGCTGGAGGGACTGGACCTTGACCTCATGTTGATAAGGAGTTACGGTGGTATTATTGAATACTCTCAGTTTTCAAGACAAGACAGGAAAACCCCTATTTACTGTTATCCAACAAATTTAGAGGTAAAAAAAATAATTTTTTTGTAAATAACCGACATAAAAATATACTACTGAATTTCAATTAGTTACTTCACAAGACAAAATTACAAAATTTTCTTTGTCATGAAATTCATACGGCCCGTACTCTGGATAGGGTCAACCTTTTTAAGTGCGGTTTGCGGTAATGAGTTTCTCTTTACTAGACCTTTAATTTGATACCAAACTTGGCCTATGCTTACATTTTAAGATTTTCGTCCAACTCCTCACGGGCCGTCCCCCTGAAAGATAAAATGGCCTCACTGGTCTCAAAAACTAGGTTCTTAATACAAGTGGTGATGTACAAAATTTAATTTGTATAAGTGAAGCCATACAAAAATTAGTGAAAGCGTTTCCATACTTTTTTTCCACCCTGTATAAGTAGTTGTGCTATACTTAAAACAGCAAAATAAGCAAAATAAGTTTTTTTTAATGTTAAGTACAAAGGAATAAATAATAATTTAGACATCATCGCTGTTAGTCAAGTTAGTTAGTTAGTGTTAGATTAAAGAATCTTATAATCAGGTTGAAAGAAAAACAGGAAAAGATTATTTTTACAGCATACAAACAAAAATTATTAAAAAATAATGTTAAGTGGCAAAGGGAAACCGGCCCGGAGGACCAAAATGTTAAGTGTGGAAAGAGAGACACAAACAAAATTAAGTTTGAAAACAATTACATCCGGAGATGGAAGGACGGATGAGAAATGAGGTATAAAGAGTGCGTTTGAGGATATGTGCCAACTGAAGATAAATGTTCGGGTGTCTGAGGGACGCTCCTGGACGGTAGACAGACAGACGGGACCCCGCGATAAGTTCCACTAACGGGATGTGGCCATTAAATCGGACGATGGGTCCAACGGTCATAGGATAAGCTCACCAGCATTGATTTTACTATGAACTATCTCGCACATAGCAAGGAGTCTTATGCTGAATATTAATAACTAAACCCTAAGCAAATGGATTACTGTAAATATTAAACCCCTAGAGGTCAATCAAATACTATTAAATTATAAAAGTTGTCTTCAGTAGTTGTATTTGTGCCTTATTACAAATTGTATGTCTTAATTTAATGCACGTAATTCCATGTGGAGCGATAAAAACATTAATTTAATTTTTCCATCAAAAACTATCAAAAAATCTACTTCACCACTTTAAAGACAAAGACGAATTTAAGAAAACACGATAAGAACGACATTATAACTAATTCTTCCTATTTTAATTGTTGGATGAGACTTTTATGACACAAAATGGTCGTTGAAAGGTAGGTACTTAGGCTGAAGTAGTGGGTGGACAAATGGCTCTGTCTCTACCTCATCCCCAACCACCAATTTCAACAGGAACCTGGTTGCGCTAATTACCTCCGAGAGTACTGTCTGTATCTTAGGCTTAATGCACTGCGCTCTGTAGGGTCAAATATAACCAGAGGAGACGAGGTTTCATCTCACCCTTTTCACGTAATCTGGAAGGTGCTTACTGGTCATAAGCGTTAAGAGTTATTCAGGAACCTAGCATTGTTAGGTTGACTGTAACAACACATTAAAGGTAATGGTTAATTGTTCGTGATCACTGAATGATTAAAGAACTGTGACCATTGAATATGATCGTTACTTAACCCGCAGGTTAACAGTCTGGATTGAAGAGAATTCCCAAATATAACCTACTAAACCATATTGCCTCTTAATTGGTTTTGATTGTATTAAGTGAGCATCCGTGGGAAGTATAGTGACAATAATGTTTGTTTCCATTAGAAGACAATTTCCATGCATTTACTAAAAGTATTGTTTTCGACGAAAAGGATTATTTTCTGGAATTGCTATCATGCAAAGGCCCTTAAATAAATTTTTAATATTATTTCATTTGAGCTCATCCAATAAAAAAGTTGAAAGAATGAGTAATAAAAATACAAATTAAAAAAATACAATCCTCTAAAATCATCTTTGATAAAACTTTGCTAGTTCACAACCAGTTAAAGATTTTCTCTTCGTGATGTTGTTCGGTGGGATAAATTTATTCAATCCTAATGTTGATGTTAGCTTCATCTCATCTCCTAAAATGGCTTCTGAAATAGCTTCCAACTATCTCGAAATTAGGGGTATCTTTGTTTTTCGCCTGCATTTTGTGTACTTATTGTTACGCTGTAACTTTAGAAGGCTATTTTGGCATTAAATACATTTTTCCCACTTCAGAACAGCTTAAAAACGTAATTAATCACGGGTAATACCTTATCACTGGTCTATCGTAAATGTGTGTTTTAGAAGTGTACTAGAAATTATGGTTTTGAAATTTTTAAGCCTTAGACAAACGTAATTAACACATTATCTGTCAACTTAATGAACTTGAACTCTTATGTATTCTTATAATAATAATTTTCTGTATTGTTTCAATCGCTTTTAATAATAAAAATACTAATAGATTTGAATAACACGTTGTAATAAAATACGTACAATTTACCAGTCATTGTACATATTTTTAATAACCAATGCATATTTTATAATACTGCGCAATATGTTATACTTTTTAATCTGTAAAAGAAATAATGAAGTTATTGGCTGATTTTATATCTCTGATACTCCCAGTTCAAATGGAGGTATTGAACTTCAAATAATTGATAGAGACAGAGAGAGTTGCAAGATACGAAATTCCAATATAAGCACTATAACTATTTATTCTAATTGATTAAATTTCAAGTTTTTACATTATACCACAGTATTATATAAAAACAGGCTTTAATAATAATTTATAAATAAGAACCCTCCCATTGCTGATTCCTAGTTGAGCTATTGATGTGCTTTAAAATTACCGGAATATACTAATTACTGTATTACACCACGCTTTATTTTACGCTACGTTTGTAAATATAAATATTCCAATTAACTATCGGTATGAATGTATTATCCGTTAGAAATAGAAAGACATGCTATATTCTTAAATTTCGTTTGAAATAACACAATATAAGATAGAAAATGAATATCTACACCACTTTTGAGATACGAAAATAAAAATGGAGGAAAAAGAATTATGAAAAAGTGGGTAAATATAGTGAAATATAAAAAATAATGATTTTTTTTCCGATGTCGGAAAAATAAATATCTTATACAGTAGATGTAGCCTAAGTTTTAAAACACCGTTAGCATAGAATTAGAAATGAATAAAGAGTTTGGAAATAAAACTTTATGAGTAAATTTAAAATACTCGTTTAAAACCAAAAAGTATTTCACTGTGCCAATGATAAACGTATTTATACTGTATAACGTAATGTGTTAGTAACATGAAACTACTCTTGCATCATTAACATGAAATAAATAATTTCACCTACAATGATATTGAAAATGAGTTAAAGGAAACTTTATTTCACAGCTCTATAAGTGAAAGCCCTCACAGTTCAATTGACGTGACGACATTTTTATTGTTGAAATTCAAGAGCGAGATTTCAGGTCAGAAGTGGAGAGAGCATTGTTCTCCGGATTTGTCATGGAGCGCTGCTTTGTCACAGGCGAGCTTTATCGGCACTCGGTTACTTTTCCAAGCTAAACTCATTACACTCTTGCATGCATAATCGTGCACTCAAGCTGCACGGCTGAATCTAACTTTCATTGCGGACACTTCACGTTGGTTTGTTTTGCTGTACAAACCTTTTGGTTAGCGGTCATATAAATGACCGCTAAATATAAATTTTAATATAATTATAACAAATTTGCACTGGAGAAAATGACTTATTAATGACTCTGTAGGACTCATCAGCCGTCCATTTTTAACCAGGTGAAGAGTTGTTCTCATTTTCACATCAGAGCAACCTAGTTTTCTACACATTATGTTACTTTGATTGAAAGGGTTGATTCATTGCGAAACACAAGGTGAAATGGAGCTAAACTCAAAATTCAATAAAAACATTCAAACATTATCATTATATGTAAAAGTTAATATTATTTTACCTGTCAAATTTTGTATATCAAATAAAAGGTATCTAGAGTAAAAATAATCGAGTCGATATTTAAAATCACAATGGTGAAAACTATTTTAATTGCATTTCCATACAAGATAAATAAATACCTACCGGGTATTTTTATCGTAATGAAATATTAATGTATGAACTTTATCTATAATAGAACTATACAAAAATTATATAAAATGGTAACTTTGACCATAAGGAAAAATACTCACCAAAGATGCACATGGTATAACAATAATTAAGCTGTAGAAGCTATTCAAAATCTTGTATTCTTAAACCAAGTTCATTAGTTATTTTATACGCGCTTAGATAAATATTTGTAAATAGTACCTATTTAATATAGGCCTACTGAATTTGTACGTACTAAGAGATAGGTATGAACTCATAGGAAGAGGATTCAGTACTTCAAGTAGTTACTTACATACAGATTGCTGTTTGAGGTGAGCTTGTTTAAATAATGCATTACTTTTTATGGGTAAACACAGGTTTAATACTAAATTTCTTAAGCAGGGCAGAACAAAATTTAATTCTTTGTATAAATATTTGATTTGACCTTAATAATTTTTTTTTAGAAAAGATTTAAAATAATTTATATCTTTGTCGATATTACGTCACTTTGCTTAAAAAAGCTTATCTTCCTTATCGGGGTCTCAAACAAAATTTTTATCCGTTCAAAGACTGATATTCTTTAAATATCGTTATTTTCAAACAACACTACACTAAGCTAAACAAGAGAGGATGTAACAATTAAGGTTACGTTAAGATTGTCTAGCAACGCAGTAAAATTCACGTAATAACATTTTAAACAAATTACACACCATTCTTTATGTTGGGAAAAGCAGAATAATAATGCAGTGAGAATGAAGGAAATGCAAAAGTAAATATATGGAAACAACATAAACGAAATAAATAATTTGGTTGCATCTCATAAAAAAGTTAATCGGCGGTTTTCGACAATCAAAAAAATATTTTATACACACGTGTACGACTTCATCTTAAGATATCGTAAAATAATCATTAATAACATTAGTAAATTTAATTTTGAAACATACACACACACACACAGTTTGTGTGTGTGTGTGTGTGTGTGTGTGTGTGTGTGTGTGTGTGTGTGTGTGTGTGTGTGTGTGTGTGTGTGTGTGTGTGTGTGTGTGTGTGTGTGTGTGTCATTCAGTATATCGAGGTAAGGCTTTGAAGGGCACAAGAAGCGAATGCAGGAGTTATCTTAAGTGTTCTGTCCAGAGGGCCTACTTAAGAATTATACCTTGTGCATATCAGCTATTTATTGAGTCGTCATTTTGTAAAACACAACGCAAAATACAATAAATATATAACGAAACCTAGATATGTAATACGCATACCGTACACGAATGTTTAACATGACTCAACATGTTAATATAGTACATATTACATACTATTTGCTGAAACATACTTCAAAACCAAACCATCCATTGAACTTTATGTCATTCATAAACTCAAAAAATTACCGCTGATATCTCTATGATTAAGCGACTTCTTAAAATACCAGACAAATAACAAGAAATTAAATATCATAAAAGATTATTGCTAAGGCTAACGGTTATCATAACTCTATAAGGAACCGCCTATTCTCTTTTAAGTTTTATTCCTCATAGGCCACTGACCTCTGCCTAAAATGTTTATTTTATAGCACATATAGTACATATTACTGTGTGTATTTTCTTCACCGTACTCAAAAGTTTCTCTATACACAACAACATAGTTAAATGTTAATAGTTAAATTAGTACAGTTTGGTTTATAAATAGTTCATTTTTTATGTACAAAAAAATATAAAACCGAAAATATAAGCATCCTAAGTGTTATGGTATTATTTGGATTCTGATTAAGTTGGTTGTGTGCATTAACACAACTTTCATAACAGGGATCCAGTGAGAATGAACTATTTGGTGTATTAAAGTTGACACAATTGTGTACTAATTACTATACGCCCTGCTACTGCTGGAAACATATATAGATTTTCTTCATTGTCAATAACATTTATTTTTTAAATATTACATCACAGGCTGATTTAAAGGTAATTTAGTGCAGTATGTGTATAAATATTTCATTTTTAACGTATCTAAACGCATTAGATCGAAAATTAAAGTAGTCCATATGTTATGAAAATATTTTGACTCTGATAAGGTTGATTGTGTACATTAACACAATTTACCATGCCAGGTATCTATGGTACTCTGTGATGTGTGTTAAAACCCTTATAATCAATCTTAATGGGAGGCTTAGGGTAATAATAAAAATTACTATAAATGTATTAGTAAACTATAATAAAATAATAGACTATATTTTATACGAATCATAAAATAACTGGATGACTATCTAAGTTCTGAATAGATACTGAAACCGTTGTCAAACTAGATATTATTTTTAATAATCTTCGTCTAGTTTGTGTGTATATTTCAGGAAGTATCCCAAATCAAACTCGTGCCAACCAGTCAGAAAGGATTTTAAACTGCAATTTTGTTTGAGGGAGCAGAAATAGAGCAGTATTTAGACATCTTGTTGTAACAGATGACTTGTAACAGTTTATGGTAACAATGGACTGTCCTATTCTTGCTTCTCCGATTTTACCTCTGAGACCACCTTGTTATCTTGAACTTGAAACCTTGTTTGAGGGAAACCGTTGTTAAACTAGATGTTATCGTAAATAATTTTAATCTAGTCTGTGTGTTGGTGTCAATTATCCGAAACCAAATGCTTGCCGACCTGTCAGATACGTTTGTAGGCTGCAAGTTTGATTGAAGGAGCAGAAATAGAACAGTATTTAGACATCTTGTTGTAACATATGACGTGTAAGAATTTATGGTAACAATGGACTGTTCTATTCTTGCTTGTCCGATTTTACCTCTGAGACCACCTTGTTATCTTGAACTTGAAACCTTGTTTGAGGGAAACCGTTGTAAACTAGATGTTATCGTAAATACTTTTAATCTAGTCTGTGTGTAGGTGTCAATTATCCGAAACCAAATGCTTGCCGACCTGTCAGATACGTTTGTAGGCTGCAAGTTTGTTTGAAGGAGCAGAAATAGAACAGTATTTTGACATCTTGTTGTAACATATGACGTGTAAGAGTTTATGGTAACAATGGACTGTTCTATTCTTGCATGTCCGATTTTACCTCTGAGACCACCTTGTTATCTTGAACTTGAAACCTTTCTGTAATGATAGCAGCACTTGGGTTTGTTAGGCAGTTTTAACGATGACATCATTAGTCTTCACTTTAAAAAAAGTCATCATAAACAAATAAAGAGAAAGACATTATTAATAGCTCATGAATGTGATAACCAACCAGCTGATATTAACTCGATTAGTGAATTTAGAATAACTGCCTGAGTAAAACATGTGTTTTAGTAATTGGTTTTCAATTATCGCTGGGAAAATCTAAAAAAAACTATTTAAATAAAAATAGCTTTTCATATTAAATGTAAATCACACTGCCTTGGATTTACCAAAAGTAATCTAAAGTTGAGTGCGAAAGCTTGAGATAAAGGTCAAATTGTGAGAGACAATAATTAAAGTTCTCTCGTGAATAAACATCAAGTAAGCTAAAACAAATCTTCTTCATTCTATGTTCTAAATTATGTTGTTTTTTATATGACCTTATATTTTTGTATTTTCATGGATTCTTCATGTCACGCGACGTAATATATTCTGTGATAGGTCTAAAGAAACAGTTTTACTAACTTAGGGCCATTATGTGATTATGATGTAATTGGACACTGGTAGATTTGTGTATCTGGGACAACACATTTCCTCTATCGGTCTCAGGAGCCGGGGTCCAGTTTCTGTTTGCTGTCTGTACACAAGGGTCAGTTTATTTTGCCCTGAGGAGCAAACAACGCCTTGCTCGCTATTCCACCTTCTGCCACCATATGAAAAATAAAGAATAACTTCTCAATACCCCTTCAATAATCATTAATCTACTTATTATATTACCAACTTCGAAATGAATTTATAATTTAAAAAAAATAGTAATCACGGTTTTAAAAAGTAGAAAAACCGGTACGCTTTATAAATATATTACGTTTATTAAATGTTATTGCCTTCTTTTACGTGAATGTATATTATATAATTCATTTATTAGTTTTGGAATCTAAAAATGAATAAATTCCACCTCAAACTTCCACAATATACATTCCAAATTTTATTTCCCAACTCAAAATACCTTATTTTCCGCACAGTTTCCAGTTTCTAACTTCCATCTTCAAGCTTTCGCCCTATGATCCATTCTCTACAGTCCACTTTCTTACTTCGAATTTCCACCTTCTAAAGCTCATTCTACAGTTACCATCTTGTTTATTCCACCTCTTATTTTGCACCTTATAATTTCCATTCTGTGCACACATCTTCTATGTTCCATCAATGTCTTCCATTTAATAACTTTCATCTTCTCTAAGCCAATTTGTATTTTAGAAGGCATATAATTTAGATTCCAGCTTTCATTTTATATCTTTTATCCTATAGCATACGACTCCTTCGGTCGCGTCCCCACAGGTATCGTAAGTTTGTTCCAGGTTTTTAGACAGTAGCAGGATGAATTTTTGGATTTATTTTTAACGAAGCGAGTATTTAGAAAAGTGAGTAGCCCAGTTAACGGTGTAAATATTTGGAAATGACATGATTTTGTCTTCTTTGAATTAACGCTTTTAAGAGGAACGACAGTAAGTTCTGTAATAAATACATGGTTCTAATCGAATGAAATATTGTATTGGAAAAACATTTAAAATGTATATCAACCATCAAAGTACATTTAAAAGTTGCTTAATTTTTAACATACACACCATGTAAAACCCACAGTTAAACAAAACGTACTCTCACTCATATTGGCAATTTTTTCACTACCAGTTCCGTTTGCTAATCTACTGACTGTGCAGTCACTGAGTGGTATGTCATAAACTTGTCAGCGCTATAACATGCTTGAAACGATCAAAACGTTCCAAACGAGCTTTTAACGCCTTGGGCGTTGAGACATTTTAAATTGATTCTGGCAACTTGTTGACAAAAATAACACCTGCCTGCGAGGGTAAGTGTTCGTATATCTCTGTCCTTGTCTTTCAGTTCGGTAAATATCTGTTGCTCTTGTTTCATCAGAATGCAGTCTCGGCCAGTTTTCACTGAATTCAGCCACATAACGTTTTAGTATTACGTACTATGTGGTGGCTCGGAAGAGTAAAAGGTTGTAGTTTTTTGGTTTCCTTACAATATTCTGTAAATTTTAAATTTGAGATTATGTGAATGATTACTTTTAAATTTTGAACGCTCTGAGTAAATGACTTTTTGCACGATCTCCCGACAACTCCAAACCGTAAGTGAAATGGAGATAGATCAACCCGTAATACGCCGTCATCAGAACCAATTTGTGGTACAGTCTCTGGTATAGGAGCTCAATATATATATGATTGAGGAAATTTAGAGAAAACGATGTATGTGGGCAGTCTAAGTCATTCTATATCCATGAATATTCCAAGGAACTTTAAGCAATCGACTTTATCCAACAGAGGATCATCCACTAAGAAGGCTAATCTGTCCTTGTGGTCTGATGGTCACAACGAGAAAGTCAGGATGTTTGTTCTCGAGGAATTTGCTTTGAGATAAAGGCTGATGAATTATTTGTGCCAACACAATGTTTTCGTTCCAGAATTATTTTGTAATTAATAGTGAAACAAAATTTGTTGTCATCAGAATACTGAATGAGTCTTCCATACCGCAGCAATAATCTTATCATTGACGTGGATAAGAAACAAGATTGAGTTGAGTATTCGGCTTTGAGGTACTCCGTAAATCACCTTAATTAGTACAAAGTATTTTTCTAAAAATAATCATAAAGTTTATGTTTTAATTAAATACCAGGTAAAATTCAAATCTGTTTGCTAATAACTTGATAAAAATTTAATGTGAAAGTTGTAAAATACACTAGTTGTAAACAGACGATAACCGGAAGATTAACCCTCTTACGATGACCGTGGAAGTGATGATACTATGTGTCAATTGGCTCGGGATCTTGTCAAAGCCATGAGATCGATAGAGACGTGCTTAACACCCGTCTGGGAAGGACGGCGCGTGAAGAGCTCTTGTAATTGAACTGGAGTATCCCCGTGAAAACTTATTCTTACTCGTACATAGATCCTGTCATGATTGAGCAAAAGCATTGGGTTTACCAAGCGGGTATAGGAAAAAATAATTATGGTTAACAAAATATTACAAAAAATTTCTTCAGGCCTTAAATGTATACAATATTGCTTACAAGATAAATGCTATGTGAACACTGATGCTTCTTTTCCCTATTGTAGATTATTTAAGCCATCGTAATTTACATCAGGTCATTCTTTTAGAAATTTTCACTACTTCTATCTGACAGGGAATCGATTCAAAAAGTCTTAACGCCAAAAACTATTTCTTAAAAGTAATTGTATATTATATATTATAAATTATTACTTGTAGATTGTTATAAAGGTGTGTTTAATATAAAATACTATAAAATAATAAACGAGTATGCATTGGGTAACCAATTACATTAGAAGCAAAAATTTATATTCCGCACTCAACTAAAACATAGATTATTTGGTTCATAAAGTAATACGTGCTGTGGATATTCAAGAACTATAATCAGTTTATCATGATCAATCGGTATGTGGATTTATCCAGAAATGTTTAAAGAAACATGCAACATATTATTAACGAAAATTGTTAACACCAAAATTGGTAACCCTAACTTAATTTTAAAGTACTCAATTCTAAAAATATCTTTACTGATACGTGTTCTGTTAGAAATATCTGTTTCACATGTGCGCACTAACCTAATTAACGAAACTAATCCCAACATTTTTATATACAGATGAATTTTAGCATTCGAAACACAGAAATGCTAGTAATAACCCTCATAGAAGAAGAACTATGGTGAACCAAATATAATAGATTATAATAAGGAACGTTAAAACTCTTATACGTGTCTGAGTTAAACACCTAATTCCGGTATAGGTGTGGTGATATCCGTTTACAAATTGGTCTGACTCAGCCTTGAAGTCTATCTTTCGCGAGCTTCCTCCGAAAGTATTATTTTGTTTATTATATTATAGTTACTAAGACAAGAACTTTATCAATTTTAGTTTTCCTATTATTTTACATAATATGATAAAAGTGTTTCATTTGCTTCAACCTAAAGCTGTTTTGGGTTGTTACGACAACTGTTTTGGGTTGTTTTAGGTGGATTCGAGGAGTCAAATTGTATGCTAGTTACACGTCGTGGTCCAAGATTTGTGTTTACCCACTTATTGGGATATATTTTTAAAGAAGATTATTGGAGACATTTGCGATCTAAGAAAATATGGTTTGTTAAAAATTAGACATATAGGGTTATGATTTCTATGTTTGTGTAAGTTCAAAAGGTAAATATAAAATATTCGTTCCAGGCAAGAAGTTAGTATTTCACACCAGGGTGTAATAATAAAATAGTCCTATCAGCCGTAAATAGGTACGATTTATAGTTTACACCTCCTTTACTACGGCGTACCATCAACAATGATCTGTAGGGTTGCGAAAAATCTTTTATTCGTACTACAGAATTTTAAATCGAGGCTCCAAGCGTACTTTAAAGTTTTAAAATGCTCAGAGGAATTCCCGGAAGTACGGATATTTACATTTTCTATATTTCCCTTTTTTATACTGTAGGAAAACTCGTTCTAATAACTGAAGTATGATGAGTTTGATTACAAAATAAACATTTTTTAATTTTCGTAAATAGAGTAGCGGATTTGTGTAATAATAATTCAATCTCATCACGTCCACGCTTCTGAGCTTCGAGATTAATTATTTCAGCTGCCGGACGAGAGAGAGTTCCAAGCGATTACACTCTCTTTATTCTCCATTTTCAGCGCCTCCCTCGACCAAAATTGTTATAAGGGATATGCAAAACTAAGTGCTTAATTCAAATTAATTCAGAGGGTACTTAACTATCTTAACAGCCTACACAGATTGGGTATCTGTTTATGTTGTTAAATAGTTGAAACAGAAATCTCGTAGTAGATCTTCGACATTATATTGGAATATTTCTTTGGCAGTTTTATATTAAGCAATAATTTATTTTGTTAAATAATATATTTATAATTTTTAAGTTTAAAGGTAAATGTTTAAAGAATATAAAGAATGTACGAATATAGCACATATATGATAAATACGATATATTAGTTAGAGTACGAATAAATAGGGCATACTTAAGGTAATATTCAAAAGCTAGGAACATGATGCATCAGAATTAAATAATAATAAGATTAAAGTAATATCTTTTGGTTGGCAGATTATAGAGTTACATCTTTCCATTAATTATTTTATTTGCTTGAGAAGGACGAGCGTGACAGGAAGTATCTTAATACGTATAAGTTAGGAGGGTATATGATGGAGATTTTCATACAAATAAAGATATATATTATATTATAAATAAATAGATTTGGTGCTGTCATGTAATAATATTGCGACGCTAATATCAACATATTTCATTTCTATGCTGAATACTACTAGCTTGAAAGTAATATAGAGAAGTGCGAAGTAGGCCAGCCAGCTATAAAGAGGTTTACGACGAAAACAGGTGTTAATGATGTAATATTATCCGTTTTAAAAGCAGTTAGTCCTTTTATCTTGAGCGTAATAGCACATTTATTAAAATTAATAACGCGTGTATTTATGAATTTCCGGAATCTAGTCACACCATTCCATTTAAGAAATTCTAGAAAAAACATTTTCTTGTTTAATTCTCTTCTATAAGAGTGTATAAGATGCCATAGCTCATTTAAACAACTTGTTCATTATATAGTTTTACCTGTTTCAATTTACAGACAGAGTAAACTGCAGCTTAAATATCACCATCGATCACTTCCTGGAGCTTGAATCCAATAATATACCTTTACAAAAAGTGCTAATTTGGATTTCATGTCTATTACGGTAGCCTAGGTCATAGCCAGCGGAAAGCTTTAGATGAGCAGGCCGGTGTACGTTCTACTTAACTCAGGTAACAATTCGTAAACTAATGGATATAGTCTCGGCTCTCTAACTGAGAGATCACAGGTTAAAATTCTGATCCCATCATGTACAGACACGATATTTATTGTACTGTGCTAATAAAAAAAGTGAATATTGAAGCCGGTATAGCAATCGCTGAGGCTTAAAAAGAAGGGAAACAAGAAAAAAGTGCAGATAGTCCAGGAGTTCTGTGCGCGCGGTTGAGGCTGTAAAGCCATCCACGAAACATTGACTTCACCTAAGCAGTTTGCTTGGTCCATCTGTATATAGGGGTCTTACAGGGTACTTTTTTGGGGTCGTATTATTCCAATTCAACGAATATCTATCTGAACTGCATTAGGTGAAAAAATCTCAAGCTAATATACTGAGTACTCAAAAAAAAGTATACCTAACCTTCAAAACGACTAAGAGTTAAGATAACAGTAAACTCCTTTTCACAGATTAACGTACCTAGACAAGTAAATGAATATCAGGTTTATATACTTCTTTTCCTTCTCCAGACCTTTTAAGCTTTATTCACCCTTCACAACACTTTTATGGACTTTGGTAATTCTATCACTTTCTCATCTGCTTGTGTTAAAAATCTGTTCAGTAATCAGAAGCTTTAATTCCCAGTACATAATTTACAACAACTTCATGAAATACATTATTGAAACATTTTTATCGTTTCTAAATATTTAGTGCTATATGAGGTTAAAACTTTCACATACGCATTTCAAGTACATTGAGTCACATAAAGACATGGTTTGGAATTTTAGTCAAAACAATTTTGCTTTTTTATCTTCCTGTTAAGACACTTTTACAGCATATCATTGTTTTACATGTGTCTGTATATTTACAACTGTATTCATTATAAGAGTGTAAATAAACTGAAAGGGTAGGAGAACTTACCATATCTCTACCTATAAATATACAGATACACTATGAATTAGTTTCTAAATCATAAAATGATTTTTTAAATGTCTTTAAAATTAAGAATGTAAAACTAATGTGTTCAGAAACCACTATTTATTTAACAAGACAAAACGTTGAGACATTTCTCATGATGTACAGTCATACCTTGTGTAGCTCTCAACATACATAGGCGGTCCTTAGCTGAAAAATTAAATCAATACGATTTTATTAGATATTTGTAACCTCTAATAGTGCTACAAATATCTATAAATAAACAAAGGTTTATTTCAGTTTACTTACATCAAATGTAAAAATCAACCTTTTAACACTTTTGTAGATTTTATTTGTACAATGTACATTTCGGATTCAAAGAATCCTCTGCGTGATGATTGATTCTTCGAAATGTACATTGTATAAATGAAATCTACATAGGTTTTAAAAGGTTTATTATTGTTTACTTAATATCACTTTATTAATTAGCCTTAAAAATAATGCATTAGAATTTGAGATTAAAATTAAATAATAAAAACTCCATGAAACACATTTAAAAACATTTTTCAACGTTGGTTATCCAGAATTTAATTCTTACAAAGAATTTTACTACTTTATATGTAGGTTGCAAGAATGAATAATTACTTTTATTTTGTTAATTTGTTGTTTCTATGAAAATCATATTTTTCCAAACATGTTCTTTAATAAAAGAAAAATAATTGTTTAGGAGTTCCCTACCCATTTTTAAATTAATCAATAAAACTCATTATCCTTTTCAAAATTGTACATAAAATGTTAAGCATTCTTAGGGACATAAATGGTAAAATCTAACAAATACCAAAATTTTGGTGAGTGTTTGTGTCATTATCATATTTTTTAAACACCAGAATTATCAGATTATATGTATATCAGATTAGTAGACGTAGATCTAAACAATCCTTTAGGAATGAATGTGAATTCTGTATTTACACATTTATTCATTTACAAACACAAACACTTTTAGAGTTATTTTGTATTTATGGCTGGATTTGTATTCAAAGCTCCAAACACACGTGCTTGTGATAGTGACATAAACACAACAATCCTATAAACACAACATAAACATCGTTGTGACGTGTGGCATCACGTCATAACTTAGTCAGTGAATTTAAAAGTGACAAAGGTAGGCTATTTGTTAATGAGCTATACTTATGACTTAATTATAATTAATACATTTGAATAGTATACGTGTTCAATGTCAATAATATTATTATAAAGCTCTTTAGTACGTTTACTCGTCTGTATTTCCAGAACAAATTTAATAATTGAATATAAAACACATTTTTGACGTCACAGAGACGTGAAATTTTGATTACAGCTAGATCTGGATAAAAATTCAATAATAATAATAACATATTAATTTATAAGTTAAAACAAAAAGAGTTATAACTTTTTAAATTAGTCTTACGGTTAAACAATAAACATACACAACAAATAAATATGTCAAGAAGCTGAATATTTAGTGACGCTTAATTGTAACACATATTTTGATCAGCAATAAATGTGTGAATGTTCATGTGGTTTCATAAAAGCTTAAATATATAAACTCATCTCACAAAATTTCGTCTTCATATCAAGTTAAACGGTAAACTGTATATAATAGCATATTGCGCAATTTATCTGATGGATATTTGTAAAGAACATTTAACAAGCAATTTTGCATACCTTCATCTACTAAGAAACTAAGAGTTTGAAACAACTGTCCGATCAAAATGTATCCCAATATCCCCCCCCCCCCAAAGCTGGGCGTTACTTATAAAGTTAGAGAAAAATAAAAAGTGTATAATTTCCGACACATTATGCTATAAACAATTTCGCTGTATCTCAAACTGTTTTCGGTAAATTAAGCATATCTAAATCTTTTGAGAGTAAATTTGTGTAAAAAAATCTACTTACTTCTTCCGACTGAGCCAAAACAAATAGTTTTTTCTTTATATTGATTGTAAAAAATGGAATGGTTGAAACAAAGTTCATATTTGAGGTAGCTGAAATTTTAATTGATTGTCTTTATAAATTACATTTAGACGTAGTTTTTTCTAAGTTAATCCAAAAAAACCCATTAATTCATTTAACCTCAGTATCAATCACAATAAAAGTGTAAATTACTGGGTATATCGGTATTCTATTACTATCGTCGCGCAAAAGCTTACCTTGGTGACCGTTCAAAATGCTTAAATATGTTTTTAATCTTACGGTTGGATTTAAATCCTAGACTGAAAGTAAACGCTGTGGGAAGGAATAGGGTCAGCACAGTCCAGAGAACATATGTTACGTCATCATACAACTCAGCTTACTTTGCTGAGTACACGAGAGATAGCAAGGGATTTTCCCTGACAAGGCACTTCACCCACGTGGAGTAACTGTATTTCTCCAGGGTCGGAGAGACCAGTACCGTAACTAGGCCGAATTTGTGGGCGGCTCAAATCCAAAAACTCTTATTTAATTTCAGAGCGCTCGAATGTGACCTCCTTTCCTGTTATGTTAAGTACACAGAGTGTTTGGCAAATGTACAATAAACCTTAAAAAAAGATAGGGCTTATACTCGAAAAACTAAATTACGACTGTAATTGTGACTACATTGATATAATTTTTATATTCTATACCTAAGAATCTGCCTGGTAAGGTGCACCTCTGTGTCTATATAAGTTCACGCTAATTAAGGGCTACGTGGAAAAACGATCTAAATATATCACTTAATAAAAGGTAATGAAATGTCGTGTTTAATTTAATACCATAGTTATTTGTAGCATTATATAGACTACTCTTTTAGAGGATTTTAGTTTTCTCAGATGAAAGGAAGATTCATCCCCCTGCCCCTTCACACTAAATACGGCTACTGGGACAATCACATGTGATCTTGCCTCGAACTATTGAAGTCGACCTGTCTTGTTATTCAGAATTGATCTAGGACTGTCGATAATTTTAATATTTAATAAAATAAGATTTTTACAAGACTGTGCCACTGTGGTAGTATAATGCAATAAGATAATAAGTGTAGTTTTATCATATTTATTTATGTAAATTCTGTAGTTTTGGAGAGGGAATGATTTAAATACATATTTTTGTATACTGTAGACGGTTTCATAATATAAAATATTCTTGAAGGTAGGACGAGAAGTTTAAATTTCTAAGATTTCGAACTGTAAGACAGGTTAAGTAAGCTGATCCAGTACTTTATCATAAACAACAAAAAAAGGAAATTTTCCTGCTTGTTTTATTTTCCTAATTTTAAAAAGAGATAAGTGCATATTCTTCCGTCAATTTGTGTTTATAGCGACCCACAATCTTGTGTACAGGTCAGTGGCCCAAGAGGGTACGGGTACATAAGACTGAAACAGATATCAGCCTCTTCTACAAAATAAACTTCAACATACTGAATATTAAAATGAAATAGTAACCATGCAAACTTAAAATAATAAGCAGTCTTTAAAATGTCTCAAAAAGCCATACTAAATTAGGACAAACTTAAAAATAGCATTACTTGAGTATCTTAAAATGAAAGGTTACGAATTATTTATTATCTTATACTTATTTAAACATAACCATAATATTACCAATACAAAAGTATGGCATATCCACACAATGTGGATAGTGGCATGTACGAGACATAAAATTAAGAGATAAAGTTAGAGTAGTAGAAATAAATTTTGTCAAACTTCATGTTAATATGTTTATAAACTTAAGATACTAGTTTTATATGTATTTTATAACTATTCATAATTTTTCCTGATGAGTGCATAGTTAAAAAATTTTTAAATTGAACAGGACCAATGGAAAGGGACGTTATTTTCTTTAGTGTCGTTATACAAATTAAACACAAAGATATGTAATAATGAAAATTAGCACCTACTTTTGTAGAATTTAATTGGCTTGCAAGAAAAGTAATACAGACAAGATGTATACACAAAGATACCGGTAATGCAAATGTAGATTGTAATAAAAACTGAAGTACTGGTTGTAATAAGCGGACCCCACTGCGTAGATTACACTGTTCTAATTACACTGCAGTAATTACATACACACAAACATGGCCCTATTACAGGCATTCGGCTAATCTGCACTAATCAAGTTGTTAGCTTGCGACCTAAGTGTCTATAACCGTTGTGGGCAATGTAACATTTGAGTGAAGTAAACTTTATCATTTTTGTCTTTCAAGAATAATAAGAGACAGTTGCATAACCTCCTGGTTTGGGTGATATACTAAGGAATTTCAGTAGTTTTAATATGATTAAATATTACAAAAGTAAGAAGATTATTCCAATGTGTGCTGCAGTAATTGATCAAAGGTCTAAAACACAAATGTATGAGTAAAGTGTTTAAGTATATGCACATGGTGGGTTATATAATACTAAAATATCAGGTATTTTTGTGGGTATATCTGCAATTGCTTACTGCAGTAATTACACAGTACACACAGTACATACACTTTATGCACAACCATTCCTAAAAGTTCGATTAAGTTTAAAAAGACATACAACTTTGTTTTTTATGAAAGAAGAGAGGAAGTAAATATGTTTAAGGACAAATATAACGTCTCCTAAATGTTTTATGTCAATATTAAAGCAATATAAAAAGCTTTTATTAAAATAAATGTTTTTTAACGTCATTTGATTACCAACTTTTTGATTACGAAGAACAAGAAAAGGTGAAACAAGTTTAAAGCTCGTATAAAAATTGGTCTTGTAAAATATCTCAGCTAACTTCATTGGTGAGCTTTCTAAACTAACTTTCTAACTGTATAATACGGTAGCCACTGAAATTTAAAAATAGCTTCAGCTTCCTACACTATTTATTTACAATACGGAAGCCACTGAAATTTTGAAAAATCACAACTTTAAATTTTACGTGATTGGAAAAATATTTTGTGTGAACAAATGTAATTAGTATATCGTATTCCTAAAATTAAATATATTTATATTTGGCTTGTTACAAAGGCTTACACAATTTTTGGGACTGACAGAGCGGAAATTTTGCATCACGATTCTTTGCAGCTTGAGATGCTTGGCAGGTTAGAGTTCACTAAGCCCCAGTTTCTGTAATCACACTGTAATCTAATAATAGCCTGTGCTGTTCAGCTACCCTGCTTACGGAAAGTACGTCTTGATGGAAAATCTCGAAATATTAGTTTTAAAAAAAGGTACTTTGATGACGTGTTTGCCACCAGATTCCTTCCGGACATGTGGCAAAGTCCGTAGAATAGATAGAGGAGGTAAAGAACTCCCAGTTTCCGACCCTTCAACATAACCCTTTTGTACACCCCAAGTTCTGCTAGTAGCCCCTTCCTATGCTTCAATATGCAAGAGCTTCTGTCCTATACCACCTTAGAACTCATGACTTGGCTGTAAGGTTCCAAATAGGGCTTTAGTCATAACTTGTGTGTTTAGCAGTTTCCACCGATTGATCACGTAGGCTACACTTAGGATCATAGCAGCCCTTTAATATACATAATCCACAAGGTGACTCATGAAATAGCCGCGGCACCTCACCAAGAAGCTCCAAAATTTGAAATTGGGAAAATATTTCAACATGGGAAAATAGGTCATTCTTTAATGCGGTACCCGACATACGCAACTTTCGCAAAGTTGAGTTTCATGCTGGAAGAAGGAGGTTTACACACTTTGTCTCTAAATCATATCATGATATTCCAAAACGAATCTCCTTAAAAAATCAAGCCATCTAATATTGTTCCTGAATACTCAGCTATTCTGAAGTTTCTATTTATAAAATGTTTTATTATTCTTCGTCCATTATAATTTTTGCATCTGTAACTTACCATTTCAAAATGGCATAGGTTGTTTAGTAAACAATAATACCACGTGATCAGTTTCAAGCCAACAGTTGTGCAATAACAAAACTTTATTATAGTGGTACCTTTGTTATTAGATATGGATTAGAGACCCCCATCATGAAATTGCCCAAGTAATTAAGGTTCGTTGTTAGAAGGTAAGCAATAAAGACCAACATTGAACTGCACAGCTGGAACTGTCCACGAGGAGAACTGTGTAAACTACGTGAGATAAAGTGTATTTTTGCTGTAAGGTACCTAATTCAGGAACCGTGGTTTCTTCTTATGTAGGTCACGATCATATTAATTGTCTGTTTATAGTGAAAAATATTTACTTTTACTATAGTTACAGTTAGAAAACGTTGTAGCGTTATGTTGGATACCATTCTCAACCTTTTCTGAGTTTTATAAATATAATACTTTGGACGTTTTTGATGAAAATGAAGCTGCCTCATAAAGAGGGTTATCTAAATGCTTCTCTTTTTAGTGCAGTTGCAACCTTTTATAGCACATGAGATTAGTCTAGGAGCCAACAGATTTGTTATCTCTAAATACGAACAAAACCTTTTTTGTTTTTTTTTTAAATATTTTTTTACTAGAGACACTAGTTTTAGTGGAAATATTAAAATATGGGTTAAAAGTAAAAAACTATAATTTTTATCAGATTATACTCATCTTTATTTGATATATTCTAAATTAATTATTTATGTCATCATATGAAAACTAGAGAAAAATACTGATACCTTAAGGCTTTGTGTATAGAAAGCTGCAGTTTGTTTAACATATTTTTACGTAGCACGGTTTTAAGTGTGAAAAGCTTAGAAACGCTAAATTATTTTATAAATAAAATTTTTTTATTGTTAAGAATTTAGATACCATGCTATTTTGAACTCACGTCTGACAATAAATGTTTTTAAGGGGAAGTTTCATTGTCAATAAGAAATAAGTTTACGAGCTTATAAAAGTTTGCGTAGAATCTCAGAACTTATTCAAAAAACAATTATTCAAAAAAGAATAGTTTAATACCTAATTTATTTGTAGTTTAAAAAAAAAATAACAATTTTCTCTTAATCTTGTGCACAAATTTTCCCAACCCCAATTTTTTCTACTAAGAACTAGAAAGGTCAGATTAAACTAACATCTCTCCCTTTATGTAAAGACTTGAAATATGAAATTATAGATTCGCTCTAAAGCTAAAACGAGACTTTTTTTTTTTTTTTTTTTTTTTCCTTTGGGATATTGGGGTGGATTCATGGATCCTCACACGTACTAACCTGAGCTTATTGTGTGCCCCTTTGATGTTAGAGGGGGGTAAGCCTATCTTCGTGCCCTTAATTAGGCTAAGAAGCTTTTCCCCGATACTAGCATCTGGTTCGTCGCCTGGTTGTTTGTCACCGAAAAGAGCCCTTCTCCCTTGCTCCCAGTCTCTCACAGTCCAGTATTATGTGTTTTGGCAGTCTTTTCAGACTTATTGCAGAGTCTACACTCCGAGCCTCATTTCGTAAACCTAGAGTGTTTAGGTGTTTCCTGAAGTGGCCGTGTCCAGTGATCAAGGCAATCACTTGCTTAACCCGATCCCATGCCCAGGCCCCATCAGCCATCTGGTGAATCCGGAGCTAGAATCGGCAAGCAGTCTTTTGCCGAGTGCTTGTCCTTGGGTGACTCTGCCACCGCACGCGGTGTGTCTTCCTGGTACCATTTGTTTATACTTTGGTAAGCGGCTGACTTGCTTATACCACAACTCGGTTCTGGACCGGTGTATGGCACATGCTTGCTCCGCTTTTGGCAAGCCTGTCGGCGCATTCGTTGCCACCTATGCCTGTGTGGCCCGGTACCCAACCAAGACGCACACAGTTGCGTGATCCAAGCTTGCAGAGAGTGTTAAAGCACTCCCACACAAGCCTGGATGAAATGCTGTTGGAGTCAAGAGCTTTAAGAGCTGCCTGACTGTCTGACATTATACAGATGTTCATTCCCTGGTACCTTCTGGTGAGGCCTAGGTTGGCACAGGCTAGGATACCATAGATTTCGGCTTGAAATAATGGAGCAGTTCCGACCCAAACTGCCGCTAAGGGCAGTTCTAGGGGATTGACTAAACACTCCATATCCAGTTCTACCCCTTAATAAGCGAGCCATCCGTGTACCAGACAAAGCTCTTTCTTATTGTTGGGATGTTATCTTGCGATTTCCACTCATCTCTGGAGTAGAAGTCAACAGAGAATGGCTTATTGAATACGAACTCCGTTCTCATTGTGTCGGAGACCATTTCGAGAATAGCGCTTGGGTTTACAGCTTCAGTGATGGCGCCATGGCTCGCGTTAGACGCGCCATTCCTCCACAGGCCAGCAACCATCAGCCGATAAGCTGACTTACGCGCTTCAGCTTTTATATGGACATCAAGAGGTAGAAGTCCTAAAGCCACCTCGAGGGTCGCTGAGGGACTGCTCCTGAATGCTCCGGTTACAAAGATTGTGCCAAGCCTTTGTACGCTTTCAAGCTTGGCTTTGGCAGTTACCTGATTCACCTTTGTCCACCAGACTAATGAACCAATAAGTGATTTGAGGCCTTACAACTGGCTTTGTAAAAGCCATAGTGCTATGTGGGGTTTTACGCCCCCATGAGAATCCTGCAAGTCTCCTGGACGTCATGAGCGCCCACTTTGCTTTGTGCAGGATATTATTAAGATGATCATTCCACGTAAGCTTATGATCTAGAGTCAGTCCTAAATATTTGACTGTCTTTGACCACTCCAGCTGAGTGGATGCGAGTTTCAGCCTAGAAAGAGACTCTAGGTTCTTTTTCCTAGTGAATGGTACAACTACTGTCTTAGAGGGATTTACTTTCAGTCCCTCTCCCTGACACCAGTTGTGTACATGTTGAAGGTTGGTATTCATGATATCAACAACAACATTTGTATATTTTCCCTGTACCATAAGGACTATGTCGTCTGCATATCCTTGGACATAGATTTCCGTTGTTAGTAAGGTCCTCAAGTAGACCATCTACTACTAGGTTCCACAGTAGAGGTGACAGGATGCCTCCTTGAGGACATCCCTTGTGGGTGCGATCACAAGCGATACTTCATTAAGATCGGCCCTGATTCCGTCTGGAGCACAGCATGGGCCCTAAGCCACCGGCACAGATCTGGCTCGAGGCCAACGTCGCTGTGCTCCACTTACCATTGCAGTGAATTTGGCATTGTCGAAAGCTCCTTCAATGTCTATGAAGGTGCACAATGCCAATTCCTTGGCGGACAGGCTATCCTCAATCCTACTGACTAGTTGGTGCAGTGCTGATTCACAGGATTTGCCTTGCTGGTATGCATGTTGGTTGCGATGAAGGGAGTGTCTGAGAGAACTCCCTTTCTCAGGTGCCTCTCCACCAGTCTTTCTAATGTTTTCAGTAGAAACGAAGAAAAACTGATGGGACGAAAAGATTTAGGGACAGAGTAGTCCGCTCTCCCTTTTTTAGGGATGAAGACCACCCTATTGAGACGCCAGACTTGTGGTATGTACCCATAGGCTAGGCTCGCCCTGAATAGTTCACATAGAAGGGTAAGGAGATTCTCCGGCCCTTGTTGAAGCAGGGCGGAAAGATTCCATCCCCTCCTGCAGATTTGAAAGGGGCAAATTTAGAAATTGCCCATTTGGCTTTAAGAGAGTGACAATCCTTCTGGCAATGGCCCAGCTACCACGACAAGTCTTGGCCGTGAGCCTGCCTCGCGGTTACCAGACGTTCCAGTGTCGTCATTCTCAAAGATACAGTCAGGGGAAGTGAGTCTCAAGGAGAAGTTTGAGGCTATCACTAGACCCGGAAGTGTGTTGACCTCCCTGGGACCTTAAAGATCCCAAGTGACCGGTTGGACTTGAGGCTAGTAAGCGTTGCAGTCTAGCTGCCGCGCTTAACTCATTTACCTTCTTGTGTAAACTGCCTCCAGGAACTTTGTTTTGCTTTTTTAATCGCTAGGCTTGTATTCTGTAAGAGCTCTATGATAGGACTCCCAGATACGGCTCCTTTTGGCATTGATTGTACAGCTTCCTGACATTAGCCTTTTGCGAGCGAGGTCCGCAGTCCACCACTTAGTATTGGTTCGACTCTTCCCCCGTCGCAATGGGGCAATTGTCGTGGAAGCTATTGATTATAGCATTCTGCAGGTCAGAAGCTATCTGATCTATGTCTGTGAAGCATCGCACCCTTCCGCCTACCGATCCCAACTGTTGACTGAAGGTCAGACTTATATCCCACCAGTCAGTCCTCCTGGGATTGCGATAGAGGACCTCTGCAGCCTCATCTTGCAGGTTAAAAGCGGATATACCTGTGATCCGATAATGAGGCTCTTCGCTTACGTGCCACTTATCAACCATTCCAAGTATACCTTGTGTGCAGATTGTTATGTCAATAACTTCTTGTCTAATTCGTGTTGCGAACGTAGGGCGGTTACCTTTATTTACATATAAATAGGTCCCTACTTAGAAGAAATTGTAAAAGTGCCTCACCTCTGGGGTTAGTGTTTGTGCTGCCCCATCCAGCAGAGTGATGGGCGTTGGCGTCACAACCTAGAAGAAGTTGTTGACGTCTGGCTTGTGCTTCTTCCACCAGGAGCTCTAGGTCTCTTGATGGAGGAGTTCCCTGGCATCATATGGCAGGTATACGGAGCCTACAATTGTGCTCTGCACTGTGCCTCCATTCTTCCAGGTCAGTGTGCCCACAGTAAGATCTCTGGAGCAGAATTCGTTGAGGGTTAGAAAATCCAAGCCTCTCCTCAACAGAATGCAGGTTCTGACATTCCTTAGAGAGGTGCAGTAAATTAACTTACCTTTGGTTTCATTTAGGGCCCGCCACTCTCCCTTGGTGAAGCCATGGTTCTTGTATCAATGCCAGATCAAATCCCTCTTGGAGGAAGAACTGGCAGAAGGCTGCCGAGGCAGCTCTACTGTGCTGGAGGTTGATTTGTAGAACTCGTGGCATTGTCCTTGACTGTCGAGGAGACAATTGAGACCTGCCAGAGTCCTAAGTTGGCTCTACAGTTGGAAGCCTTCACAGCCTTGTAGCAGACCTCGTCCCAGGAAGCAGACGAATCCGTAACCTTTCGGGTCTGGCTTGGATGGAAGGATTTTCCACTCGTTTACATTCAGGTTGGGGTTCTGCTTATTAAACATCTCAAGTACCTTTTCAGGTGTCTTCTTCAGAAGCTTCGGGTGAGCTCTGGAAAAACACCCTAGTGGACCTCAAGATGTCCTTACGCAGTCCCACTCTCAGAGAGATGTCATCTCCCAGAGGTTTTATCCTTTGAATAACTTCTTCCCAGCCAACGTTTGGTGTGTTCGTTGATGCAGGAAGCAATTAAAAACACCTTCTCTAGGTAGGTGCCCGCAAACGATGGAACGGAAACCATCCTCAGGGTTGGATTTCTTCCATAATTGCGTCCTCGATGGCTTCTCCTTGCTCTGCACTTAGCTTCGCTTCCGGGTAGCCTTCGAGGGCTATGGCCCATTTTGATTGCTGCGACCTCTCTGTAGGTAGCCTTGGGTGTGCTACCAGAGGCCTCGGGATCGTGGGCTTCGGGCTTTTGGGTTCCCTCCTAGCCTTCTTTGCGGGTCCCTCCGCGGAGGGCGGGGTGACCAAAGTGCCTCTGGGGCGCTTGGCCGACCCCACCCCCGCCTTGGCACCCGCAGTTGGGCCCGGAGTTGAGACCTCCTGCCGTTCTTGATTCTTTTTTTTTCCTCTTCTTTTTCCCCCTCCTCCACTTGGAAGGGTCAAAAGCTTCACCCTTTTCGAGAAGTTTAGCCTTTTGAGTGCTTCTCTTCTTTGAGCAGTGAGTGTGGTGAGATTGGGCCTCTTCATTCTAAGGTTGCCGAGTTGCTCTGTGGCATCATCCAGCGTACCTGTAGACTTGGGAGTGTTGGGCTGTTGAGGAGCTGATCTTCTATCTATCTTGAAGGGATTTTGCTTCCTCAGCGCTTGTGCTGCCTTCCTCAGATAAAGCCTTGCCTTGCCATGTATGGGGGAGCTTCAGTGTGCAATGGAACCTCCTGTGTTCCTAAGGCACTTTGTCTGAGGAGAAGGTAGGGATGTTGGCATAACAACCTCTTGAGTTGTGTTGCCAGGTGGTTGGTATGTGCGAGGTAGCTTCAGGAGCTACCTCAGCAGGAAGAGGTAGGTTTGAAACAGCTTCAGGAACTGTTTCAAGGGTTGGTTTGTTTTGATTTTTGTGTTTGTTTTTTTCCATGTTGTTCCCACGAGAAGCTAGGGAATGGAAGGTCCAATGGAAGGAGCCACCGCAGACAGAAGCCCGCATGCCTGGGTAAGCTGCTTTTAAACTGGAGGGTCGCCGGTGTCCAGAGTCCGCATAGTAAAGACTTGGTTTGCCACCCAGCCATTCAGCCCTGGCCTACGCTGTTCCAACGTGGCTTGGCCCCTAGTGGGAGAAATGATGAAAGGGAAACTAGATCGAGAAGAGTTGAGGAACTTTACCTCAGATAGAAGAGAGTGAAGAACGAGAGATAGGCTTGACACATAGAAAAGTGTTGCCAGCCATAGGCCTCCAGAACAAGAAGAGAAGGGATCTGGAGCATTAGCTAGGGTACCTCGGGGTCGCCATTTACCCGTACGGCCTTGAGTAAGTAAGACCCCTGGAGGGTAAAAACGAGACTTAATAAAAGGATTATTTATCATGGGTGTTTTTATTTGGAGTCAGTTTTATGTAACACATTAAAGTACATGTAATTAATACATTTACTTACACATAAATATAATGAATAAACATTGTACAGTTAACGAGATTATCGTGTAACATTGAGCAAACCAATTATATAAGTAGCCGAGAGCAGATTATACTGGAACCGCCATGTACACAGTTGTCAAATTAATTAAGTTACAGACAACAAGATTATGTGGTTATGCTGAAAGTGACAGCTTGGGTAGGTGAGGAAAGTGATGGTGGGAGGGCGGAAGTAGGGATGATTGTAGGATTACGCAATAGACGTTCCTCTTTAGGTTTGTGTAATAGAATTTACCTACATACAATGCAGATATCTTGCCGTAAATTTGCAATAAATTTAAAGGCTTTTATAGAAGCCATCTTAGTTATCTTTTGACCAAAGTAAGCTTCTTAAACCTGAGTATGTATATATTTTTTCTAGTTCGGAAACACGAGGCAAAATCAACTTTGACAAAAAAATACTATAGACCAATTAAATTAAAACGTCCATAAATATACACTGTTTTACATATTTTCTTGGTCGTAGCAACATTAAAACTCAACATAGGCTTCGAAAATATGTTTCATCCTAACCAAGAGTGAAAATCTAACGAAATTGTCTTCTAAGCTGCGGGTAACTCCTAGTGTTACTTTAACGTCTGCATGACCTTATTCATCCTAACGTAACATTATAAAAGTTGAAACCATTCCATTTTTGTACAATTCACATAGTAATGCGATACTTATACGAGTTGTTTATTATAATATTGTTATATATTTCTGTATATTATATGTTCGACCTAGATATTAGTATACTTGTGCAAGTACAGGTATGTTATTTTTGTTATGTTCATAAATCATAGGATTTTCAACCTATAAATATTTTTCGTAGTTACACTGTTTACTAGAAAAGCAAATTTGCGAAAACTTCTAGAGCAATATTGTGTTGCTTTTCACCAGAAGTCATAACCTTCTTCGCCTGCCCAAGCAAGACAATTGTTGCAGAAGCTATTCTCGGAATAGTCTACTGCGTATTAAATAATAAAATTAAACAAAAATTGTTAGCTGATTCTATATTAATTTGTTTCTCACAACAAACTACAATTGTTTATCAACACCACAAGTGTTTTCAAGGGATTTCAAGAGTCAAGTCTGCATCAGAAGTCAGCTAAACGTAAATTCGCAACACCAAAAGTGTTCAGTGGCTTTTTCTTCTGGTACATAAATGCAATATGTACGTAAAGTGGGACCTATATGCGTCTTAAATGTCTTAAGTAAATACATTTTCAATTCCAATCACTTATATCGTAAGGTTAGTTCACCGACTACTTATCATGTGTACTTCGTATCCTATTTGATAGTTCTACGAGATCAAATGAAAAGTAAATGGTCTAAACGTGCCAAATACTTTATGGTTTTATATATATATATATTATTATTATTATTTTTAGTAAATTACTGTACAAATAAAATAAAGCGTTTTTAAAACATTGGCACTATATTTCGGCGAAAACCGTCTTCAGGTGCATAAATTGTATAAAATATAAAAATATAAAAGAAAACAGTACTAACGAAAATAAATAAACATTGAATAAATAATAATTATAAATACAGATGACATGAACTAAATAATCGTTCCATATGTTGCTTTCAAATTTAGACGTTTTTGGCTAAGTTATCTGATGTTGGGTCCATGTAGGACATCAACATTTTGCAAGCAGAAAGAGAGAAAATCCAAATAAAGAGTCTACCTCGGTGCGGTAAAGATTTGTAGCAAAACACGAAATGGCGGCGGCTTAAAACATCCCTCCCGGTACAGTCAGAACAAAGGCAGATCTCATGTGTGACTGAGATTTAAAAATATATAAACCCTATCTCTTGAAATATCAGTAAATATCTTAATATTGATAATCTCATTATTGGTTATCTTACATATATTTATTATCAATTACAAGATCTACATTCATTTGTACCCCATTAAAAATTGTATACTGTAAAAGGTAAATATTAAAGAAAATAATGTCATATTTGCACTTGTAAATAAATAGAGATGAATGCGAGCTTGGATAGGACATACAACTTATGACCAAATGCAAATGTGGCTGCAGTCAATCGACAATTATAGGGGTGATCGTCGTTTTTACCCCTTAGGCCTTAAAATATCTTGAAAGCGTCATGAGACATATATTGTGAAATGTATAACATTTAAATTATAAATTTGATGAGCTTTCTCAAAGAATATCATTAGCTTCAATCTTCAATAGCTTTAAAGTAATATTACAAATTAAATAATATTCCTACACACATAAAAGTATTTTTAATTAATTTTTCCTTATAAATATACTGCAACATTTTTGAACGGAAGATTTTTATATAGTGTTGACATTTGCGAAATATTTAAACAGGAATGGATAACATTTTTAAACTTCATATTCGATTATCCTGGCTAATGAACTCTTTTACAGCACATGTAATCTAGTTAACAAGTATTGAGGTTTAGACAAAGTTAGTTTGAAATTACCGTATGTGTATTCACTTGTATTGCTGCTATATTCATCTATCACGACTTCACTATATAGGCTATATCCGTATATATATATATATATATATATATATATAATATATATATATATATATATATATACTATTTAAACTGCAGTAAAAAAATATATTCCAACTCTATTAAACAATTGTCAATAGCCAAGGTATAACCATTTTTACAAATTCGGGCAAGGACAGACTAAACCTTAAAAATCCTAAAAATCTGCCGGCACATAAATTATTTATGATAGTATACATTTGTCGTCGTTTACAAAGCTTTCATGGAGACATATCCTGTATATCTTGCCTCATATGTTCTATGGCTGATCCCGTCATCCTTACAAGTTTTGCAATAAGATAATTCTTCTGAGAAAATGTTTTTAAACATTTTTAGTCGGATGTCTAAACTTATAAGTTTAATTATTTTGTTATTTCGAACAAATTTATTGAGAAATTAGCATCTTGATCTCATTAAGTTTATTGGCTCGAAAAATTTTAGTATTGTTAAAAAGCACTATTGTGTTTCATGGTTTATCAGCACATAAAATCCCTTTAGAGAGAATTGCATATACGTGTAGTGTTATCAATAACAGCTCTGCGTAAAATGTACCTTTTATTGTAATAATCATTATAACGACAATCACTTGTACAGTGAGATGACGGAAGTGATTCTAAACTTTATAGTACACCGTTTGTGTAGTAACTTATTTTATTATTAATGATCACTCATGTTCGCTGTCTATAAGACTACTACAGTGACGTTTTAGTATTATTACTGCATAGGCAAAATAATACTAATTCGGCGTTTAGTGTTATTGCGGTGACCATCCTAGAAACGCTCATTCTTTAAACCTAAGGAGGATCAAATTATGGATATTTGAAGATGAAGGTTAACCTTTTAGTTACTTCTACACTGCAAAAACCGATGTGTAACGTCTATCTGGTTAACAATAACTGAACATGCAATGTTTCACAAATATTCGTAACAAAAAACTTCTGGTTGGTTTATATCTTCCAGTTGAGCCTACCCTATGAATGTCCAGAAGTGGCACATTACTAACCGCAAATGAGATATTGGGATGCGAGGGTAGAATCGATAGGTCTAGTCTAATGTATGGATGACTGCTGGAGTTGGTGGAGATCCCTAAGTTTTTGAAAGCGGTTTCCATATATTCTATAAAACCGTTGTGCCACTTCCATATGGTTAAGTCTATAGTTTTACAAGAGTAGCATATAATAATCTGCAAGTTTCAAGACATTTTGGTGGAAGGATAGATCGATGGGTATCGTCTCTTGGGGAGGATGACTGTTGGAGTGCGTGAAGTTCCCTTAATGTAAAAGGCTGTTGTTAGCCTAGACATGAGGGGTTGCTGACTCATGTAAACATTGGCTGCTTTACTGGAGAGGTTGGAACAGAGCTTACCTTCCTTTCTTTCAAGGTAAAATGAGTAAGGTATAGTGTTATAGGTATAGGTATATGTCCTATCTCTTCTCATTTAACATTCATCACTTGTTCTTAATTGTCTGGAATCTCTATATTAACCAACGGAATCAAAAAAGGTCTTTTTCAGGGAAGCAAATTGCTACAGGTTTTTAAATTTTATTTGCTAATAATGACAAGATCCCAGCTATTGTTAGAAATGAAATGGTCATTGGATTATTGGATGAAATGTTCTTTGAGTTAACATGGAATTTTTGTTTTTGTCTGATGGTCTTGCTAATATAGCTTTCTGTTACCTGAAACCTAAACCGATTGCCGTAAATGTGGGGTGTACTCTTAAGATTTATACAACTAGATATGTTTAAATAAAGTGTTAAAACAAACAGTCTAATTGTGCATGCATAAACAATAACTTTTGGGAGGACAATTTACTAGCGGAGCAATTCTGTATTGTTAGTGAATCTTTACATTACTGTCCGTAGTATGTTTAGTTTAAATTTCAGGTAAAGATGTTATGGTTATGTGGAGATATATATTTATATATATATATATATATATATATATATATATATATATATATATGTATATATATAATATATAATATATATATATATACAGGGTGTATATTATGTCTGGAAACACCCAAATATATCCTTTAATAATTTAAATATAAATTTGAAAACCTCTTACAATCGTGATAGAGATTGGGCATCTACTTTTTGGAACAATGTTTTGTTATGTCACACCAACGGGGGGACGTCCTGCCGAGGGTATCATGAATAATCTTAATGGAAGCCTATACCTTGTGATACATAATTTTAAAGGTAATAGCTTACTGAATTGAATGCCACCAAACCGCATCTCAAAGGAATTATTCTATCAGAAAATAGAGCATTTTTAGTATTGAAAAATTTACTGATGTTCAACAATGTAATTTTAACATGGTTCTTGCCACAAAATGTGTTACACAAATGTGTGACGAATCCGGAGATCTTGGAGGCCATTCGATTTCTCCTCTTCGGCCAATCCATTTATGAGGAAACCTTAAATCCAAATACTCTCTTACCTGTCTCCCATAATGGGGTGGAGCACCATCCTGCTGAAACCATACATTATCAAAGTATTCTCCTGATGCAATTTGAATAGCTGGGATTATTTCATTTTGGAGCATATTGTAGTAAAAGTTCGGCATTTAAATTTCCATTGATGAAAAAGGGTCCAACAATTTTGTTACCTAAAATTCCACACCATACGTTCAGTTTTTGTGGTTGCTGTGAATGGGACTCAGTAATCCAATGTGGGTTTTCACTAGCCCAGTAACGGCAATTGTGCCTGTTAACATTGCCATTTAGGAAAAAAGTTGCCTCATCAGAAAATAGTATGTTGGTCAGAAAATCTCTATTGTCATCACATTTGCGTATCACAAGTTCACAAAACTCAACTCTTCTGTCGTAATCATCCTCACTTAACTGTTGGACTAAATGAACTTTAAATGGTTTGTATTTATTAATTTTCAAAATCTTACTCACAGACATAGGGTGCATATCATGTTGCTGTGCAGCTTTTCTGAGCGATGTATGTGGGTCTTCAATAAATGTTTGCAAAACATCTAGTGCATGTTCTTCATCTGTTGCAGATTGTATCCTACCCGACTTTGGCCGATTACGTACACTCCCTGTCATTTCAAAACGCTCAATAGTTTTTGATATTGTTGAAAACACTTATGGGATTCCTTTCTGGGAAAGTGTCATTAAAACAAAATTACAAACTTCCCGATAAGATCTTTGACGATCGCCATATCCTCGCATCATCAACAGAGTAATTCGTTTCTCTTTCAGGCAATTCCAATAAAATGCCAAATAAAAACTGAACTACTGTAATTAGATAACTTGTTGACAGCAATGCTTCAGAGACACTGATTAAACTCGACAGGAATGATATGACCTTTGTCCATTTGTAATTCCCAAGCTTAGACCTGTCTAGTGAAAGCTCCATGCTCAACAAACTGAAACCTGTAGACCAGATGATTAATAACACAATAATGTTTCTCATAGGCTAGTGACCTTTGTCTCTTTAAACCTTCCTGCTGACTGGAAAACACCAAGTACAGATTCATAAGTAATCAGAGAAAGTGACTCATAAGTTTTATTCATTGTAATAAAAAACTGGTAAATTTTTACTAATGAAACCAGCTTAAAAATAAATTGTTTATTTTATTTTAATTGAACATTTAAAAAAATGCTAAAAAATTAGTGTAACACATTTTGTGGCAAGAACCATGTTAAAATTACATTGTTGAACATCAGTAAATTTTCAATACTAAAAATGCTCTATTTTCTGATAGAATAATTCCTTTGAGATGCGGTTTGTGGCATTCAATTTCAGTAAGCTATTACCTTTTAAAATTATGTATCACAAGGTATAGGCTTCCATTAAAGAATATTCACGATACCCTCGGCAGGAACGTCCCCCGTTGGGTGTGACATAACAAAACATTGTTCCAAAAAGTAGATGCCCAATCTCTATCACGATTGTAAGAGGTTTCAAATTTATATTTAAATTATTAAAGGATATATTAGGGTGTTTCCAGACATAATATACACCCTGTATATATAAACTATTTACAAGCCTAAACATTTCAAACCGTTACGTAAAGTTTTATTCAACACAGATTGTCTGAACGTAAAAGATTTGAGGATGGCCACTGATTGGGCAATTGCCTGACATCGCTTGCCAGGCGTGTCATAGCAGTACAGCGATTGAAACCGATGTAGATTAAACTGATTACCGCATAACATAAATGTTTCAGCAGTTAATTGCACATCACCCCTTCATTGAGGGAAAAAAATATCTAACAATTTCAAAAAATCTGTTTTGTTTCATTAAAAATATATTTTTCTTGTATACACATGCTAAATACTCGTATTACTTCCAAAAGTTATTCGCTGATCATATGAATTGAAAATATAAATTTCTAATTTTTCCGATTAAAACCATGCTTATTCAATAATGCGGGGGTCCGATGTAACTGTAGATATTAATAAAAAAATGTACAGACAACATACATGTGTTGTGGCTTGAGGTAACAAGCTACTCCGACTATATCCGGTAAGTCAAGGGAACGACTGATCTGGATTTGTATAATACTAACTGCAATGTTTAAACCACATATTGGGAGATGAATCTCTATAGCCACTTGCTTTAATAATTCTAGTCCATTGTATTTTCAACTCTCAATAGTTAATTATAACTAGTATATGCATAATTTACTAATATCCCTACGTATTTCAATTGCAGCCATTAAGCTTCATGAAACCTCATAAAGAACTATGAAAGATTGATTAAATTAAAGAAAGACTGTTTTTCCTGAAAACAAACTATGTGATCGTAATATACGTAGATTGGGTTATACTAGATGCTTAAAATACAAATTCCTACAGTTTCTGATGATTTTCTGCTCTTTGTTAAAATACAACCCGATAAAGGCTGAGAACCAGAATAGGAGAAGACGTAGAATACTACCGTAGAAAACGAGACTGTAAATCTTTCAAATTATTCACTGAATGGTACAGATATCATAAATGTTATTGGAGGAGAGTTAAGGTTAAGGAGAGTTACCAATAACTTAGCATATTATAATATAAAAATCTGCAATTCAATAAGGTCTGGTGCTAGAATAAAACTAGAGTGACCATTTATGTTCGTAAATATGGCTTAATAATTAAGAATAACTACTTTTAATCATATTTTCATATTATTTAAAAATAGAACAGAAGATAACATTAAGATAACAAATCTCCCTTTAAATGTACTTCACAGTTAAAGTAATAACAGCATCTGATACATCACATACGTTATTAACGGTCATCAACCCCGCCTAAGGTGAGAGTTATCGATGACACAATAATCGATACGAGAACGTGTCTATCACCGAATCAAGTCCTGACAAGAGGATATCGATTGTGTCATTGTGGCTCGTGAATATTTCACCTTAAATGCTATATTTGTCTCGTTCAACCTTTCCGTGTTCTTGCCAGCTGGTCACCGAAAGTGACTTTAGCGTACTCTTAAGATTTATACAGCTAGATATGTTTAAATAAAGTGTTAAAACAAACAGTCTAATTGTGCATGCATAAACAATACTTTGGGAGGACAATTTACTAGCGGAGCAATTCTGTATTGTTAGTGAATCTTTACATTACTGTCCGTAGTATGTTTAGTTTAAATTTCAGGTAAAGTTGTTATGATTATGTGGATATATATTTTAGTGGCAATTATTTTACTTTTAGATTTTGATATATGGTGTTTTTATAAATATCTAAACTGTTAGGGACGCCCGTTTAGAATATTGAAAAGGTTTCAAATAGCCACAATGTTTTGGACAGTTTAAACTTTGTTATTCCATATTATTGCTGTGATCTTTTTAGCCACGCCATGGACGTTTTAGATGTTTAAATGATTCAATAATTTCCATGATACTTACATAATTTCTTAATTAGATACATTAATTGATGGTATACAAATGTAGATTTATGTTTTTATGTCCAGAGAATAATTTTCATCAACCAATAAAATGTTACCATGCCATCCTGTAAAACAATCAAATATATTGTAGTAGTATATTCATAATTTACTATCCCTAAGTATTTCAATTGTAACCATTATTCTTTATGCAGTATGAAATATAAATACTGTTTTTTCTTAAATACATCTGTTATACCATGACTATCTGTATTTTTATCAGTTTCACTGCATTACGCAGTAATATGACAGGAACATGGAGGACCATTTGTTATGGACCACGCGATGTTTAACACAGCCATTAAATTACAGCAATTGAAGCAAATATTGACTCCAGGATTGCATGTTTATTTAGGAACCATGGAATTCCAACGCTCCACGCGTAATATAGTTTCTATACCACACATTATTAGTTATTTGAGAACCGTCGTTTTAAATTGTTTCAATATAAAATTACTTTTATTCCAAGCTCTGAATCGATTTTGAAGGTTTTGTCTGAAAAAGTGCTCGCTTTTTTCCAACAAACTTATCAAATTCTTTAATTTCCATCGATCCTGTTATGTTTCATGGCACTTTAAAATCTCCTGCGCTCATTGCATCATTATTGACACGTTTCTAAGGACCTCCAATCTTTAAACGCGCACTTTGAGTAAAAAATGAATCTAATTTTAATATTATTTTAGGACTACATATACTTAACTGCTTTAAAAATCTAAAATCCTTTTTTTATCAAATTAAAGTTTTTTCATTATTTCTCGGTGGAAAACATTCAAAGGGCACAATTGAATGTTTTGTATCCTAATTTTCAGTCACTATGCATTTCAAAAATTCAAATAATAATAATAATTAAAGAATTGATCGAAATAATGAACAGCACAAAGCCTATCCAAATCATTAATGACTTACATGATTACTTATAACACATGTTATTTGACTACAATAGGTAAATAATTTCATAGTTTTATTTGTGTCACGCTAATACTAGTACTAATACTAAGCAATATATTTTCAATCTACTGTAATAATAGCAGTTTTTTAACCTCAGAAGTTGTTAAAACTAATAGTTAGCCGATGGAATTGATTAAAATATGTCACAACTACCTCCAGAACTCTTGGTGTAAAGGGATGCTTAAATAAATCTCGTCATATTTGGAATTCGTAGAACAGTCTCATCATTAGCCAAGTAAGGAATACTTTTTTAGACAAATATTGCTCCTAAATATTGCATAATCTTCCGATTTTCACCAGTCTTTTAATCTCAAAGTCTACACACGAGCCAAATTTAAAGTATCTAACGTACCAAGTGGGTGATTCATGTTCACATGTCCAGAGTAGTTTAATCATCGCTAAAGTTAGCAACCGTACTTTGAATCTCTTAAGAATGTAATCTTCACCACGCCTGGCGGGTGGGAAGTGTGCAGGGAACGTCAGCTGTGTGTTGTTGGTTTACACACTTGGAGTTGTGAAATAGTCAACACAAACATACACGGGATAATGTGAAACACAAACACACATTCAGTTCGGCTGACACAGTTGTTTTGGCAAACAACAGCTGATCTTCGATGTCTTGTTGCAAGGAATAATAAACATAGATGGAGTCACTGGCAACACACGAGTTGTGACTAAAGTTAAATATTTCACACGTGATCCTATTTCATATCCCACTCGCATTGCGTTCATTAACAATACTAATCCAAATTTGTAACAATTATTTTCACTGATAACTAATGATAAATATGTTGGTCGTACAACTAATCTCTTCAGTTTTAATCTAGTCTATATTGTCTAAATTTTCAAATGTAATTTTATACCAAATTCAATTCAATAATTCAACTTTAATAATAATTCATATATTACATTTGCATTGACCTACGTTTTATGATATAATGTACAGACGGGTGGAAACACGGTCAGCCTATACTTTGGCCTTTTTTACCAAAAAATTAATAGTGTTTTTGGAATCCAAAGGAATTCAATTCGGTTGGACCTCTTTTATCAAGAGGTAACGCACAGATTAAGATAGAGCGACAGTCAGACTATCTTTAATCTTTTGACTTTAACATCAATTAATGTTCTTCTTTGGACTATAATGACTTATGTACAAAACTTTGCAAGGCTCTGTGACTTTTCTGTCAAGATTTATTGCACAGAGGGTTAGACGGACAGGCAGACAGAGAGACTGCTCTTTCACAATTAACTCTGAAATAAAAAGGTTCTTCCTTTTATCAAGAGGAACCCATGCAGCAATTTTCAAGTTGTTTTACCTCTATATGAATCTTTTATGTTACAGATGGACTTCATAAGCTACGATTTAAATAAGGTCCTATCTGGTCCTTATAAACTGAAGTATCTGCGGTAATATGCCATTAAATTGTCAAAAGTTTTATTATAACAATTATAAACACTTGTTCAACATTATTTATGTCTTACCAAGCGGTTGCATTATATATAGCCACTCTCTCAATATATATTACCAAGTGAGCACTACATCGAGTACAGCCAGCAACAATGTTCTCACAAACACTCCAAACGCTACATTCCCAGCTGTGAATGTAGTCTTATCGCTTTGTGCAGGCGGTTCATAATTAGTAGTGTAGTTCATCGATAACAACTGGAAATTCGGAATCCAAAGATTATCGTTCAAAGAATATTTTGAAATGCTTTCAAACGATTTTTTAGTTTTGAACATATTTAAAAATGCCAATAATATGTATAGGTTCAATTTAATCTTAATTTATATTTTTAATACTTTTCATTTTAACTTAGACTCTCCTTGCCAATTAGAGGACACCAAGTTTAACTATAAGTCGCAAAACCCTCATGGTTAATAAGGGGAATGTATACTCTTTGGGACAGCTCAAATAAAAATAAAAATAGCAATTTTATGATGAATATTTAAAACGGAGTTAGAAAGTCTTGAAAGCGGGATAAATATATTGAATACAAAGCCCTCAGTAAGCAATAACTGACTATTCTAATAAAATAATTTATTCTAGAGATATTTCCAAAAACCCTACAACTTCTTTAGTGTTGGTCCACCATTTTGAAGGCAATAATCTCTCTCCCGCATCAAGATACCACCAACAGTATTTCCTGTAGGCCTATTTATAACGTAGTTGGGGTTTTTTATTCGAACGGCCACAATGTACAAAAGGCCATGGGCTTTAAAAAAATACCTTCATTTCCCATGTTAAGAAAATTCAATATTTTGAAAATTGGTATGGAACAATAAAAAATAGATTAAAGCTGATGACGGAAATAAAAGCAACAGGAAAATTCCTAAATATATATTGTTATTAGCGTAACAATTTTAAAATAAATGTATCTAAAAAAACAAAATACAAAACACACCAAACTCCAATCTGAGAGTAATGAGTATGTATAGGGGGGAGAATAGAGTGCCTCAGGGACGTTTATACTTCCACTTGTCAATATTAAACAATCGCTAGACAGAACATGATACAAGTTTAAACATAATGTACTCTGTGACGCAAAGTCTAACTCAGGTATCACACAACAAACTCTATCTTGAGAGTAATGCGTATTTATAGGAGGTTGAAGTCAGTGCTTTCCTCAGGGATGTTTGTACTTCCACCTGTCAATATTAAACAATCGCTATACGGAACATGATACAAGTTTAAACATAATGTACTCTGTGACGCAAAGTCTAACTCAGGTATCACACACAACAAACTCTATCTTGAGAGTAATGCGTATTTATAGGAGGTTGAAGTCAGTGCTTTCCTCAGGGATGTTTGTACTTCCACCTGTCAATATTAAACAATCGCTATACGGAACATGATACAAGTTTAAACATAGTGTACTCTGTGACGCAAAGTCTAACTCAGGTATCACACAAAAAACTCACTTTCTACACGATAATATGAGACAAGATTTATACATTACGTGCTATGTAATGTAACGTAGATAAGTAGAGCGCCACACAACATTCAGAACTCACACAATAATACATCTTGAGAGTAATGAATATTTGTAGGAGGGAGAAATCAGTGCTTACGTCACGAGCGAGTATCAAACAAAGAACTAATATTAGCTCTTTCGGCATTCAATACCAATATTATCGCACATCTCTTTTTAAAAATTATTTGCATTACGAAACATTCTAAATTTAATTAAGAATAAAAATAAGTTTGGCCTACATTGCTTGCACTTTTAGGCAGAGTTTACTCCTTGGCATTTTATGTACTCTTATGAGATAGATATTACTTTCCTTATTAAAGTACCGAGATATTAATATCATGTATTTTAAAGAAATTACCTTACATTCCTTGATAAGCATAAATGTATAAGCACATCAATCCAGTTATCACCTAGTTTATCTCACCATACATTATCAAGGACCAGCCAGAGCGTTTTCAAAACCGTTGTCTTTCTAATGAGCCGTAAAAAGATCATAATGACGATAAAAAGATTCTCGATAGAAAGATCGTAATGAAACTTGGTATATAGGTTATGCTTGATCAAAGGAAGAAGTTGTCTGTCTGCATATTCGGCTGTGCTATAACTGTTTCGTTACATTATCTTACGTCATTTGATACTCTATGGTATCGATTTATTATCTATGTAACAATATGCTAATATTCATATGTGCTGGGGAAGATGGATGAACACAAATAACGCTAAATAATAAGTAAACTAGAAATTATCCCGACTTCTAAGCCTAAAACCAAAATATTTATACACATTATAAAAACAGTAAACTTCACAAAACATAGCCTTGATGTATTTTGTTCGTATTTTTTTACACTTTGCACTGTAAATACTAATCTAATTTTTGTTTTTTTGCTATGTATGATTAACATATTTATAGCTCAAGTTCTCTGTGAGGTAATGAGTTTATTTAGAAGTATATTTATCTATTTTGCAGATCGGTGAGTTAGTTATATTTGATATCATGTCTTTACCTGAATTAGAATTCGGAATATATACAATTTTGTAATGTGGGAGGTAACTCTTCTAAAATGGAAAATATTTTCTTTGCAAAGGAGTAAATATGGTCCAAACTACGGCTGAATGTTTTGTTTTTTTAGGATGTTATAAAATGTATGTATAAGAACCATCTCACAAAAAACATTAATCCAGCGCATCAATCACTGATCATACAATGTTGCACTTATATTTGTAAGAAACTTCTGGGTGGTTCATATCTTCCAGTTGAACCTACCCTATGAATTTCTAGCAGCAAATTACTAACCGCAAATTAGATATTGGGATGCAAAGGTAAATCGATAGGTCTAATGTGGGTATGACTATTGGAGTTAATTGGGATCCCTTAGTGTTAAATGATGATTCTGGTATAGACATAGGGGCGTGCCAGCTTTGACTGGACAGGTTGGTACAGAGTTGGTCTCCCCTTCTTCTGAGGAGACATGACCCAAAATTCTTTCTCGTGGATCGAGACAGGAGGCGGTCAGGCGGTCTGTACCCACAACCTTACCAATCCAGAATACCCCATCTCTCTAGAAGAAGAGGAAAAATCCTCTTAGCACTAAGTGAAGTTTCATAGCTTCTTGTCCTAAGCGAACTAACAAACACACATATTCGTAATACGTCAGATAGACCTCTCTATTGAGCTTTATATCAGTTACTGAATCTCTTAACTCGTAATATGTTTAGTCTGTCATCCCACCTTATAGGAAGAAACGGCTATGATATCAGTCCATTTAAAGACAAAGTTTGATATTCGACAATAAGGATGTGTCTCTGGTAACTGTCATATGTTTAAATGAACAGCACATTCCTGGTAATTCTGATACCACTTAAAGATGCCCGCCAATGACATTCTTGTTATATTATGAGAAAATAGCTTGCCGTACGTGTTTGGAGTAATAAATTGTTTAGAGCAACACGAATGAAGTCATAATAGAAATGTTTTATAAACTATGTACCACGAGCCACACATATTCTTTATGTGCAGTTTGCTTCTATTGTCTAACTACACACAACATGTGGTCCACTGTTGGAGGGACGTGGGTGGAGCATTACATCAAAGATCTCTATATTTAGAAGAAGCAAACAGAATGGAACTCGAAGCGACTGCCGACTATCTGACTATTGCACCGTGTGCAGCACAATTCGAAACGATAAATGTGTAGAATCTGCTTATTTAACTATTCTTACACTAACCTACTAAACACTCTTTTGTGAATAATATGGATTGAATAATTTTTTTGTTACAAAATATTGACAATTTTTACTTTTCTATGAACATTACGTAAAAGAAGCCGATGCTTCTTTGGTCTGGCATTCTGTTCTACACTTACGTCCTACTTTCTTTTATAAATGATTTTCTCATAAACAGTACAAAATACAAAAACCAATGCAACTTCTTTTTTGTAACAATGGAACACAATTATGTACACTATTCTAGGTTCTGTCCAAAGGTTGATTGCTGTACTTTTTCCAAACTCTGGCTGGATCCTATTTTGGAGTCTTAAATAAACTATTAAACTTGTAATATTTATTTCAGTAGCAATCTTATTCTATTTTGACTATTATTTTAAATCTCTTTCTTTTGTTAGGAAAGTAAATAACGTATGGTTATCCTGCGTGTTCTCAACAGCAGTGTAAGTCATATTTGACGGGTTGTGTCCATCTTGTTTCTTCCACTAAACTTGAAAACTGCATTGTGATTCTTCTATACAGGTGATAAACAAGATCCATAAAACTCCACCTTCTAAAAATACCATCTCCATAACAGGTAATCGTGCACGATAATTAGAGCAAAGAGCGTGCACGATTAAACAAATGATATAAATATTACGGAGAGTGACCATAAACAGTTGATTGCTTTTATGCAAATAATTTATTTATAGACCGATAAAAAGAAATGTAGAACGAAAACGAAATCAAGGGGACTTAGCTGGCCTTGGACTTTACGATTCTAAAATTAATAAGATCTTCCCTGGCCTACGAGGAACCTATGTATTAAGTTTCAAAACTCTAAGAGTTTGCAAAAGGTATCGTGCAGGCAGAAGGACGAACAACTTAATTTACGACAACACAACAACTAAGCACGCAACTGAATATAGTTACAATCACAAGCATAATTTGCGCCAGAACATCGATAATTTGCTTGTATCAGTAATATTATAATGCATGTAGTTCTATCAACACAAAGGCGATCCTATTACAGATGTTTGGCTAATCTATATATTGGTTTACATTGTTGGTACACGTACACAATTATCTGTGACAATATATACGTGACTGTTGCTATTTCATCCTGCATGCCACACCTTATAAGAGACAATTAACCGTATATTTAAATAGAGTTCTGGTAGTATTTAGTCTTATGTTTTTCCTTATCTAGCTTTGGGACACTCTTAATTCATCAGTACTCGAGCTACTACACAGCATATTACAACTTACAACTGAAAATAAATGTAAAACATTTTCTTTATTATCTATATGGATTTTTAAAACAACCTTTTGCATATGTTACGTGTGCAACTGCACAGGACTGCAATATTAGACAAACCTTTTCAAGAGGATCTCATTTTTCTAGCCACCGATTACATTGACGTCCACCCCCAGTTCGTGATGAAAATCAAGGACATGCATTTGTAGGAGGAAACCTCAAAATAAACTTCAAGTCTAGGATGAAATCTTTCTAGAGATATTTTGTCAAATGATACATGCACTTTTTGTTCATAAAATATGAGTTTTATATCAGTATTTAAATAATAAACATTTACTCACTAAGTCACCATAATATAACGTTTGAAATAGTTAATTTGACTACATATATTACATTCTGTGTGTAATACCTCTTAAGAGTATACTGAGTTTGTTTACAAATTTATTTATGAGCTATTTCCTCTTTGCTTTCATGGTTACCTGTAAGAACAATGAAAACATATTTGCTAGTGGTTAGCAAAATTAAAGTGCTTCGAATTCCAAATATAACTTTAAAACATTTTCGTTTTCTTTAGTTAATTCATGAGTGCTAAGTTTCAATATTAATATATTAACTTCACCTGTATATTGCCTATCAGTTATGCTAAGGCTCTGTATCACTGGCTCCATTCTTTTAGACTTGTTAAAGCATCTGTCCCAATTTATATAAAAGTAATTTTATATACTAATTAATGTACTACCGGAATAAAAGAACGCGTAAAGCACTTTATTTAATTTTTTAAGTTGGTATTTATAATCAACATCATTAATCCTTAAATTACTTTAAAATACGTTCAACTATATACCTCGTATATTAATTAACATGGATTATGTATAGTACTTTAATACTTCGTACTTAATTATATTGGTGTTATGTTATTAAGTACAGAGGAATTATTGTGTGTTAATAAACTACATTTACCACTCTTAGTAAGTAAAAATAATATGTTTCAGATTGACTATTATTGTTTCATGTAAAACAGTGTAATCTACTGACAATTAATATTTATACAAACAGATAAAATCACCTAAATATACATTTATGTCCAGGAATGTTTGTTCCATAATACATGAAGCCAATTACAGACAATGAATGCTCGAATAAATTTCATTAGAACAACTCATATGTAATCCACTAATATCAGCTATAACTAAGCAGATAATTAAATAACGAAATAGGTTGTATATACAATTTAGTCTGATAATCGCTTTTTAATTTATTTAATACATATGTGAAGATTAAATAATCTACTACGTGTTACTGATATTAATTATCTTTCTGCATAATGGATATTATGAATTTTTTTGTAAATTAAAATAATACATTGACACGATCTTTGGGATACATCATCTACGCAATAAATTATTATTATCGATTGTTACAGAACTGATACCAATTCCTCACCTAAAAATATCTGATTGACAAATATCGATATCAATATAACCTATGTGTCACATGTTCTTACTGTCACCAGTGTCTATCGCCGACCGTCTCAGTTAAGTATGGATTATATTGTAAAAGACTAGTGACATTTATATCACCTTATGAATTAATCGATAACGTTATAGTTAATATCGACAAATATTAAACTATCGTCATTTGTTAGTGCGGAGTTATTACTAAATTATTATCTGCATCCTGCAAGTTAACGTGGATTTCTGCACACTTCAACAAACCTCCTCCACCTTCGACTAAGGCGAACACTATGATCCTCCAATTGGGTCATTCTTGGGGCAGGTCACGGTATAGAGGATGTAAATTACAGGAAGAACAAAGATCCATACTTTGCATATTATTTCTCATTAAGTATCGTTAGCTGGATAAATGATTTATGGTTTTGATTGCAGAAAGGACATTTATTCCGTCACTATTAAGACGGTATTTATAGCAGAATTCTCTATCAGATATGTTCAGTTTATCTGTATATCTACATATACAAAACACTATCGATATTTTATAACAGGGATTTATATATTACCCTAAGTAAGGTAATGGATTTTTACAGTTAACGGTCATTTGATGCTTGAGTTATCAATTTCATAACCGATATATAGTAGCGTCTATCATTAGAGTGAGGAATATCGATTTTGATTCAACTGAAGTCGGGATTCATTAAATAACGATGGCAAATTGACCTTCTTTCGGTTATGTTCACATCGGGTCATAGGAAGTCGATTCTGACATGGCTATTGTACGGAAGCAAAACATGAGTACCAGTAATATGGAAATATGAGCAATCTAAATTTGTGAAATATTATATGGAATTTATTACACTTAAAGTAATGAATCACTTTCAAAGTATTTTCTTTTACAATTTACCTTAAACCCTGTAATTCAATGGGCATATCATAATTATTTGAACTGCGACTTAAATCAATTAATTTTTATTTATATTTTTCATTTAACAATTGTGTTATATTTATCCTACATCACTGAATTTCACAGCCTCATTTCGCATTCCTATGAAACTATTTTTAAGTAACTTACAAGATATGTATCGCAGGTTTTTATTAGAATTTAATATATTAGTTAGGTTGAATTAGCAATGCATTTTTCACCTTATTGGAGTAAACAATAATAAAAGAATGAGATTAAAAAATAATGTTTTTGTTTGTTACAGATGTTGAATACCTCCAGGATAATATCTTGTCAGTAGAAGTCGGTAAGCTATTACTTTACTTGGTATACGTTTACGGTATTGTAACAATTAGATAGAATAATTACATTGAGGAAGATTGTTAAAACTGAATTTGCTGGTTATCATTTTATTGATATATATTTTACTATTTTACTAGGCTTTTGACAATTTACATGGATCAAAGTGACCAGCTTACACTTTCCAGTTTTCATAAGAATGAATAAAAAAAACTCAAGGCAGGGTGCAACACGTATTTGGCCTGGTAATAGTGTTAGCCTTTGGAGGAATTGATTTATTGGGTTAAATCAATCTTTGCTTTTCAGTAGTATCTTATTTACTATCATCCGTTCAGATCTAATAAGACCAAAGCCGGTATTGTGTTGACATAGATCACAATCCATGTTCTATGACAATGACAGTTGTACCATATAAAGATTTATCCAACGTAGGTATCACCTCGAAATCTGATTCATTTATAACTATACCAAGCATAAGTTGTACTAAATGTGATATTTATCCAATGTGTGTGCAGTATTTACTTTTACTGTTTATTTTTAGTTTTTATTATGTTCTCATTTGAGTGTAATTAACACGTTATTAGTTTAAACCAGGTTTATCCTAAGCTTGAAGTCCTATAATCATACCTTTTTGACTTGCAAGAAAAGAAAAGTTCCTGCTATGGAAAGTTTATAATGAACTTAACACATTAGAGAGAGAAAAAGGTTTCCGGGGCCCGGCTCGTCAAGGATCTTCTTTAGGAAAACAAACTGTAGTCCAACGCTAGGTCTGGGCTATGTAACTTTGATTATTAGCTTTGAAATATTTACTACCAGAGTGTCCTGAGTAGTTAATATATGATAGTCCGTGAGCTCACTTTTTCCGTGCCTCAATTTATAGCACTGGATGCGTTATCTATTGAGTAACTAAAGCAATCAAAGACTGTAGTCATGAAGGCCTGTTGTGATTCCTACAGCCTATTTTAGAAGTGCAAATAATTTGTATGGATACTTTTAGCAAAATGTTGACACGGTACTTTTAGCAGAGTATATACTATGACAGACCTGAGTTTGTGTCATTTGTCCTTTCATTCCAAAACAACGTGATCGCACTATCTTTTGTTAGATGTTAATCTTAGTTTTTGCCTACCTTACATTCTTTTTCGTATTTCTGAAAGGATATTTCAATAGTTATCAGTCCACAGTAATATTCTTTTTCTTGGGTTCTTTTGTATTTGTAGTTTGTATTTGAGTGAAGGTCATTAAACTAAGTAATAATTTTATATTTAGCCATCGGCTTTGACATGACAGATTGAGAAATTGTAAATTACAATAGAAATAATAGGAATTGTTTTCATCACGTGGACTTTGTTTTATGAATATCGAAGCCCAATTACCAGTATCATCAGTGTAGATGCAATTTCTAGAATGTTCTTGATGACTCCCAACATTATAAATATTAAAATGTGTTGGAGAAACGAACAAAACCTGTGGAAGACCAAAACGGCGTTAACCAATTAGTTATTTAATATAGATCTTACAACCAGTACAAGATCTATGCCTTAGCTGATAAGTGGGTTTCAAAGCTTCACTAAAAAGGCTTCTTCCTAATAAAAGAGTGCTATGAAGAGATATAAAGTACAAAATTAGTTTTAACATTTTTTATATCCAACTTCAATGAAAGATAGTAGATCTTGTAAAATGGACAAATTAAGAAGATGTAATATACTTAAAAAGGAGTGTATATTATTTCAAATAATCTCTAAAGCTATTTATAGTATACACTTAAATGAACTATTGGGTAGTAGCTATAAAACAATTTGCTATATTCCGGGTGTCTAAACGGAAAATATTTTAGATTGTCAAAACCTTTTGTCGTATGTTAGTCAAAAACACTATGTATATGGTGAATTTTTAGTCATTAAGTTCTATAATTGTAGTTTACTCTTTAATAGAAGGAAAGTAACGCTATAGATGACGTTTAAAAATAATTTACGTCTTAATGATAATTTAAGTAAAACGTGTTTTAATAGTGCTAAATATAATGTAAATACAATTTTTTCATGAATATGAAATACACTTTAAATATTCATGAGTGCAGCGATTTGTCAACACATCGTTGGCTTGGCTGTTAACCCCGACTTCCACAGTTAAGCATTGTTTCAAAAAATAAAAAATGTAAATATTGTAGGTGTTCATATTGAATTTTGTTTGAATTATAAATATTTTAATATGAATATAAATTATTTACGATTTATAAATATAATATTAAATCTCACATGTTTTATATCCCAAAGCACACAACTCTACTTTTAGATGTCAACAACTGATTGTCAGTCAGTAAGCGTTATAAACAGTTGAGAAGATTGTCCTGTTTACTTGCAGCTCCCGATCACGTTTAAATACGTGTTTTGAATCACTAAGTTCCTTACTCGATCCTTTAACTCCTAAAACTCAGTTTAAAGTGTCTTATATCTAGTGAAGAAAACATGTTAGAAGTATATAAAAAAGAATACTATAAATAACATGCATGCACTTTGTATTACAAGTTTACATTGAAATATGGTAATTAGGCTACAGAAGTGTAATATACTAGTAATGAGTTTGAGTAAGATCAGTGAAGAAATTTAAAAAATTAATTGATTCAAAGTTACTTGACGAAGCCCAACTATTACTGCATCAAACTGTTTCTAATAAAATCTAACTTTTATGCTTTAAAGTACAGATTTTTCTTATTTATTAAATTATAAGGATATATAATACTCTACATTTTAAAGTAAAAATGATAGTTTAAATGAAAATTTGTTCAGAACTGAAATTCAGTAATTCCATATTAATGTTTCTATTAATTATGATAATAGAAACAATATTTTGTACAATACATCTCCAAATATTTTGAACATAAGCATGATGTGGTTATTAATGAATAGTGAATATTCCTTGTTTGGAAAATTTATCATAGTTTGCTATCGATGTATAGCACATAAGTACAAATCTACGCTATAGAGATTGATATTATCCTATTCTTCACATTCCAAGAAAACGTATCGATAAAGGTTCAAAATGAACAAAAATAAATAAACAATCAAAATAAAAGCACGTAAAGAAAAGAATGGACTCCAGATCTCGAAATGTAGTGTTTATATTTTTAAGGTAAAACGATAGCAAATGATTCAAATCCTGATATTGTTGAAAATTATCCTAATTGATAAATTTAATTTTGCTGCATTTGTGTCAGTAGTTGTTGAAAACTTTGTATAATAACATAAATGCGAAATAAGATTCTTCGACGTTCAACATTACATATCGACATTGTATCCTGTATCCGTTTTTGCAGGCGTTCTGTTGAAAACGATGTACTACCATCAATAATTTCTATATATATATAAGGTAAATAAAGTACGTCCGGAGTAGTTTTTAAAAAAGTGTGTGACTACATCAGCATGATTCTTACAGTATATTTATATCAGCATATTGAAAACATAAATGTCTCTTTACTAAAGATCTTGTAGTGTGAAGTCAATATTACTCATGAATATTCAGGATATTAAAATATTCATGAGTGACTATTTCTGTCTAGTTGTTAGCTCACGGCTGCTTCACTACACCTTGTATCTCTGCTTTGTTTTTCTTTAATTAAGCGAGAACAGACTCCGTGTGAAATACCTGACCACCATCAACACACAACAATAACAGTGTGAACACTCTTTTAATTGCTCTACAATTGTTTTCTTTTTATAATAATATTTTATTAATAATGGACCATGAAAGCAGATTGTATACATATGTAGAGTATTAAAAAATTCAAAATTCATTATTGAATAAGCGTTTGTCATTACCGCATTTATCCTTAATTACAATGTTAGTTTTTGTAAAAAAAGTTTTTTCTCGTATCGGGGCCACATTTGCGTAATTATCGCACGTAATTTTATTTTTACAGCTTTTGCTATCTTAACTAAAAATAAACCACAATATAATATATAATAATATTTCACTGTGCAATAACGTCAGAATAAACATATGGCTAGAATCCAAATAATAATAACACAAATTAAATAACTAATTTGGAATAATATACTCATATGTTGATTGGCTCTTTAAAATTCATATCTGAACACAGAATCATAACGATAAAACAATAATAGCCTTTTAAACATTACCGAAGGCTTTGTAATTAATTGTAGATAACACAAGATCAATTATAATATTATTAATAATATGTTTTGATCCTACCGTCAATCCAATCCAACTACCATAAGTAACACTCCTAAAGTAACACGTTTTGAAGATTAACTTTCATTGTCTTTCATTGCTAAGCTTTTATTCTTTACTTTAATATGAGGTATCTCACAAAACCTTTTCAAGAATTATTCATCGTAGAAGTAGGTGTTTGATGTGGTACGGTGCAGGCCAAGCTCTACATGGGGTTTAGTGAGTATATATGAGAGGGAGAAATGTACATTCCACGTTGCAACAGTTTGTGTACCATCCGCCCCTTAAACAACCTATTCATACTTTGCTAACCAAGCATTTAGATTCTAAAAATTTTTCACTTCATATACATTGATTTTTTTAGTTCAATTTATCGTTTTTGTATAAAAGGTATAAAAGGTTTTAACTACTTTAAAATGGATTATTAAAATGTTTGAAATAGATATTATATACTTTTAATTATTGACCATTTTAATTCCTACATGTAAATTTTATGGATCTATAGGTTATGTTGGATCTGATTCATTTAAGTATCAAACCGATGAATCAAAGGTTGATAAAATACACAAACTGTGTGACTGGATGAACAATTTTTATTCAACGGACTCATTAGTTTTCCTGAAGAAAAATTATCTAGACAGAAGTCTTAAATTAATAAATGTAAATCAATTAGAATCATAGGCGATAGCTCTTAGCACATATATTTATATTTTATTTATTTTTAAAGACTTCATATATGTTTAAATGTTAATGTATAATCTGTGTACAGGCATATTATGACGTCGTTTGAATATCCCTAAAGATCAATCGATATAATATAATACAAATCTACAGAAAACATGCACTGATACTGTATGATTGACTACCTCAGGTGGACGGTATTCACGTTTTCTTAAAAAGCTCAAAATCTTTACAGCCGTTGAATTAAACGAAAAAAAAACTGTAGATAATTACAGAGTATTTCTTCATAAAGATGTTTTAAAATTCAGCTCAAGCCACAAAAGTGATCATTTATTCAATGCTTTCTTGCAAATACATCCTTATGCCAGGTAATAAACCAGATTTGTTGTTTGATAATATTCTAAAGCTTTAAATTTTAATGTTTTAAATATAAAATATTTCGCAAAAGAATACAAAATTACAAACAAACAAAAAATAGGATTATTAAATATTAGTAAATATTAAATAACGAACAAAATAAAACAATATTGTGTTTTCCTGTTAAATATTCACCCGTATTAATAATAATGAAATAAAACGATTATTCACAATTTATTACAAAAAAACTTTTAATCCGCACAACAAAACCATACAACCTGAAGTATCTACAATGAACACGAGTTTCAGCGTGGGCTATATCAGTGCAGGACTCAATATAGGGAAGAATGTAACAACGTTAACTGGAAAAGTAACAAAGTAACAATAAAGCTCGCCTGTGACAAAGCAGCGGTCCGGAGACAATGCCCTCTCCACTTCTGGACTGAAATCCCTTCTTCGAATTTTTACAATAAAAAAGTCGTTACACCAGTTGAATTGTGAATGCTTTCACTTCCGGAGCTAGAAATGAGTTGATACTTTCTTTTGATATTTCTTTAGAATTATCCTTATCAAAGGCAAATATGCCACAATATTCCTCATTACATAATAAAGTACACACATTTTTCATCACGCTGTACCGAAGAGAAAGTTTTTTTTGTAAAAGTTGTGAGTACCGAAAATCGCATTTAGAAAATAGCTGAAGGTTTGTTTACAGTAACATTATTGAGGAAAATAAATTCGAATGAGTTCCTGCGCCACATGCACAATAGCCATACAAAACCAATAGCTATAAGTAGTCGTGGTGTTCTCAAAAACAGCAAAATCAGCTTATTGAAGTATAAGTACAAATACTATTTAATATCATTGTTTTTAGCTGAGATTTAATAGTGCTTAACTCTGATGATTGGAATCATTACACTTTTGTCCGCGTGTCTTACCGACATTTATATAAAACTAATTTAGGTTTTGCATGAACCGCTCTTTCTATTTAGGTAACATCGAGTTCTATGATGTTGGATGTAACTGTATAAGATTTGGCGTAGCGCTAGTGAACCCTGATCTTCCAATGTGTCTGTCAAGAACAGTATGAGCTATAGATTCTGAATATTATATCCTTTATAACTACTTAGTGGGCTGGCAAAATTCTTTTTAAATCTTTTTTCTAAGTCTGTTTTATAAAGGATCTCAAGAATTAAATGTGCTATAACTTGCATAATTTACACAAAACTTGATTTTTATATAGGAAATATTGAGTTTGGTTATAGTGCAATCCTTTGATGGTTTTTGTCTGAGCGTAAGCGAAGGATACTCCTCGAGAAAGTATTGAATTGTAGACGGAATATCATATTAAACATTATTTCCACATTAACAAGATCGTGCTACATGATATTTTATGTCTCACAAAACGTTAGTGGAGCCTAACTCTCCACAAAATATCTCTAGAACGCATTTAGCACGAACATTTATATTGTATTCAAGATTTAATTCAAAATTGGTAGTATTATTTTCAATGATGCAGTAATTCTATCTGTAGGTTTAGTTGAGCGTTTGTGGTCTATTACTCATCAGATAATCTAAAGATCTAATTGAGCTACAGGTTCAAAACTTGAATCAAACTTAATTTCTAGATAGCTAAAATTGAATTCGGTTATGCATGTACATATACATGGGATTTGGCTGAGCGTGTTTTACGGATGGGATATATCATGAACAAAGTAAATTCCTAGTTACTTAACATAGAAACAAGTTTTTGTGGATAACGGTGGATGACGAAATATCGTAGATTGTTGTTTCAACTAGCTTAAATAATTATTAACCCAATGTCCCTATTAGTTAAAGCAATATTTACGTTTGGGTAGTAGGTCCAACTATCAGAGCAGTATCGGAACAGAACCGTTTACTCCCTTAACAACGTGGTGAGGTAGCCTAACCTTCTGAACACAATTTCACACACGATCAATCTACCCTATAGTAATTGTCTGTTATATCTAAGGTTTTGATAATATAAATACACACGCGCGCGCGCACACACACACACACACACACACACACACACACACACACACACACACACACACACACACACACACACACACACACACATATATATTTTCTCTAAATTGTTACAAAAACAAGATAAGTAAGAGTAACCACACCTTTTTTCGCGTAACAGTCTTCGCTAAAGTTGTTAGCATACATTTCAAACATATATATATATATATATATATATATATATATATATATATATATATGGACTCATTTCAATTCTCTAGATATTCTGTGGAGAAATTTAGACAGACATATAATAATAAAGAAAAGACATTTTTACATTCCTTCAGCAAACATAATCAAATTTTTTTGGCTTACTGAATTATAAACTTTAAAGACAAAAAATAAATCCATGCTGTTGGATATACACCGTCTTAGAACTCATTCTCGCTTATGTCGAAATGAAGTTTCATGCAAAGTTTAACGTCCGTCAGTAGATAAAAACTTTAGATATCCTTCAACATGATATATTAAAATTTTTTTCTGTGAGTTGCGTTTTAAAAGCAGTGTTAAAACAATAAAATTCCATACAGCTAACGAAGGTACTACAAAGCAAGAGTTCGCTGAAGTCAGATATTGTCACCGACTTTTAACATTGACTCCATTCTGTTGTATTTTTTTTATTTATTTGTATATTTTCTTTTATATTTCCTTCTATGAAATAGTGTTACTTTTTAAGTACACAGTTCATTTACAAATTGATTTATTGTGATATTATGCCGTTGACATCTTGGTTACTCATAAAACCAGTGTACAAATATTCGCTAACGATCAGCCAAATTCCGTGGGGTGGCAGGCACCGTCATCTAACTCTGTGTTGCTAATATAAAGTCTATAAGTCAGTTCATGTTTGATGTATCGTGTGGACAGAAAACAGATAGGCAGACAGACAGACATAATATTTTTCAACCCACCAAGTGACAGGAAGTATCGCTTATTCAGCAATAGACATTTGTTATAGAACTCTGCAAAAAGAGGTAGGCTACATAAAATTGAGGTGTTCTTCAATTCTTGCACTCGTTTAGTTCTTAAATACTACGTACTGATGATGCTCTCTATGGCATTGAACTTAACGAGTCTGTGTAAGAGTGTTATACAGAAGCATTATTTAACTTTTTATTGAAGTTTATATTTCCCAAATTTTATGTTTCAAATTGAAATGCAACAAATAACTATAACGTGACAAAAGATATATAAATGCAATTCTGTGAATATTTATATTGAACAGAGTTTAATATATAAATTGTCAGTTTAGAATGTTAGTAGTACCAGTATGTTTTAGCTTTTTAAATGGTGCTTGGTAAGCTACATCTGACGTATAATTCTTAATCTTATAATATTTACTGATTTATTTGTATAGAAATCAGAATCACAGGTTCAATGATCTGGTTTTATTCTTAACTATGTTCAGATGCATTAGAAACAGAAACATTAAAAATAATTACCTCCAAAGACAACACATGGATTACATGTTTTCGATGGATATTGTTGATGAGTTCAACATTCGAGATCCAATAAAGCTATATGCAGGCATATAAGCGATAACGAACAAGAAGGATGCCTTTTTTCTAGACCGGAAAGATGAACAAAAAATAAAACACGCATTGGGAGATTTATGTTACAGGAAGATGTTTGTTGTAGAAAGTTAAGAGGACAGTGTACCCACGACCGAGTTATTAAGGCGATGCAATTTATTTTTTGTTGAAATAGCTTCAATTTATTTTATTTCTCGCCATCTGTTTTAGACTCCTTTTGGAATATTTGTGGAAACATAGACCAAAAATTTGCAGAATTCAGGAGCATGTTATAATCAGATCTAAATAAAACTGGTGAAGATAAGATATTTTTACAGTATGTGAATAAATGTCTAATAGGAATAACGTGTATTCATGAATGACAAAATTGCTTCAAGAATACATGTATCAAACTTACTAATTATAATTTAATTAATTAAAACATAATACCTCCTTAAATCAAACGTTATTTAAAAAACAGACAGCTAAGTTTTATACTAATAAAAATATAAAACTTTGTTCAGGAATTATATTTGGGCCTTGTCAAATATTGCATTTATTTACTTTACTAAGTGTCTGTACTTTACTTTACTTTACTTTACTTTACTTTACTTTATCGCTTGTGGAGCGATAAACAAATATTTTTACTTTCGTTAGAGGATGTTAAACTGATGGACTATAAATTTGCAATTTGAAGAAAACGTGAGGGGAACAACATTAGAACTAATTCCTCCTAATTTAATTTTCAGATGGGACTTTTATAACACAAAATGGTCATTGAAAGGTAGGTACTTAGACTGAATTACTGGGTGGACAAAATATCTCCACCTCCCCCCCCCCTCAATCAACAGGAACCTGGTGGGCTAATTACCTCTGAGAGTACTGTCTGTATCTTAGGCTTAATGTACTGCACTCTGTAGTGGCTCAAATATAACTGAGGCGATGAGGTTTTATCTCACCCCTTTTACGTAATGCCAAAGGCATTTACTGTCCATAAGGTTTAAAGTTTCAAAATATAAACCAAGCATTGTTAGATTGAATGTAACATCACTATCACTATATTAAAGGTAATGGACAATTTTTCATGGTCACTGAATGATTAAAGGACTGTGAACATTAAATATAATCGTCATTTAACTCGCAGATTGGGATTGAAGAAAATGCCCAAAAATAAAGGCTACTAAACCATATTGCCTCTGAATGTTTTTGATTGTGTAAAATGAGCAATCTTTGTAGCATCACGGTTCCAACACTAACGGCTATTTGTCCATTAGAAGACAAATTCCATGCATAAGGTGAGTCCTCCAGAGTCGTGAATAAGTCATTTTCTCTGTGGAAATTTGTTATAAAAAATATGATTCAGTGCTAACCAAGCACGAATTCCCCTCCTTGTTCAAAATTTGTTACATTAGGTTTGTACAGCAAAACAAACAAACGTGAAGTGTCCGCAGTGAAAGTGAGATTCATTCAGCCGTGCTGCTTAAGTGCACGATTGTGCATGCAAGAGTGTAATGAGTTTAGCTTGGAAAAGTAACCGAGTGCCGATAAAGCTCGCCTGTGACAAAGCAGCGCTCAATGACAAATCCGGAGAACAATGCTCTCTCCACTTCTGGACTGAAATCTCGCTCTTGAATTTAAAAAATAAAAATGTCGGTACGTCAATTAAACTGTGAGAGCTTTCACTTATAGAGCTGTGAAATAAAGTTTTCTACTCATTGTTCTACTAATATTCATTTTCAATATCACTGTAGGAGGAATTATTCCATTAATGTTAATGATGTAAGAGTATTTTCCTTCCATTGTGTTTGTGTTTTAAAAGACGTTTATCCTTGGTGCAGGTAAATTACTTTTCGGTTTCGTTTTAATTTACTAAAAATTGTTTTTCCAAGTTTTAAAACTCGTTTTATATGCACAGTACAAGCGAATCACGTTCCGAATTTTTTCTGGTTAAAATGCGGATCAGATGTTGAGATCTCTGATCCAAGTTTTTTACTTGCAACTATATTTGCCTATTTCTTACAAATATTTATCTGTTAAATTGCTGAACGTTTTTTATCACCTGGTTATGGCGTGATACTTAGGTGTCCTGTTTTACAGTGAGTAACTTTAGATGATAGTTGATATATGAATGAGGCATGTCTTTCTAGTTCTGACCAATAATACGATCATGCTGATAGGTAACGAAAGATTTAAAATTATGAACGTAGTGTAAAATAAGGAGGCCGTAGAGAAATTTGAAAATTCCAGTAAATTTTTCTTAAAGTTAAAGCGCCTAGAACTATCAAGTGACCAGTCATGCAGGGGTTATTATTTATACATCCATTATAAAGCATGGTGTATTATTTTTGGTGTTACTGTACAGCTTGTAATTTACTCCATTATAATTAATAGTTATAATGATTATATGAGAAATTTGCTTCTTACAGTATGCTCTCTGTCTCTATCAATTCTGTGAAGTTTTATACATCCATTGAAAGTGGGAGAATTTGTGATGGAAAGTTAACTATTACATTTGATAATACATTTTATGGATCAAATATACTACTCAGTTTTATACCATATATATGTTTGTTATTAAAATATGGACCATTGGATATAATTGGTAAAAATAAAGTATTTTGTACACGGTGTTATTTGCACCGCTTTTTTAAGCGATCAAAACAACAAAGAACAGTTATTGATTGTTTTGTGAAATAGTAAGTATGTATCACAATACTACTATAAGAGTAAAAATTCATTACGTTGACAGTGAATGTGGTCTTTAAATTTATCTAAACCTTAAAAATGTCAAAACCATCATTTCAAGTTTACTTTCAAAACAACGATTTACTACCAGTTATAAGATATTACCCGTCATTAAATGAATGTAATATTTTTGAAGTGAAGTGCAGTTATTTAAATTTCAAAATATTCTAATAAAGTAACAATTTCACAATAATTACAAAAATATAACATGTAAAGAATATACAAAAATTAATTTCGAGATATTTGGAAGCTATTTCGGATGCAGTTAAAAAGATTGGTGGAAGCCGATTCCAGATATGAAAGGTACTGAGAAGATAAGTTAGAAGGTATCGAGGAAGAAATTTTGAAGGCATTTATCAGCTTTTCTGGCAATATTAGAATCTATATTTTAGGGATTTTACATAATATTGTTTGTATTAAGTTGTAAAAAAATTTAAATTTGCATTTTCTAAGCGATCAAAACAACAAAGAACAATTATTGATTGTTTTGTGAAATAGTAATATTACATATAAGTGTAAAAGTTCATTACGTTGACAGTGAATGTGGTATCTAAATGTATCTAAACCTTAAAAATGTCAAGCCATCATTTCAAAAGAACGATTTACTATTGACCAGTACTAAGGTATTACTCGTAATGAAATTATTGTAATATTTATGAAGTCAAGTACAGTAAATTAAATTTCAAAATGTTCTTTTAGAGTCACAATGTCATAATAATTACAAAAAAATAACATGTAAAGGATATAAAATAATTAATTTTGAGATATTTGGAAGCTATTTCGGATGCAGCCAAATATATTGGTGGAAGCCGATTCCAGATATTGTTCAAGGCACTTAAAAGATAAGTTAAAAGCTATCGAGGAAGAAATTTTGAAGGCGTTTATTATCTTTCCGGGCAATATTACAATCTATATTTTTAGGGATTTTACATAATATAGATTGTGTTAAGTTTTAAAAAACGATTTCATTTCCATTTTCTACATTTTTGTATTATTGTTAAATTTAAAATTGCATTCCAACACTATTGTTATCTGTAAAAGTGTATGTTATTTTGCCTACTAAGTTTGAATGTCAAATAACAGGCATGTAGGATAGAAAGGTATCGATTAGGTATGTTAAATCACATATATACAGCGTTTCACTATAAAGAAGTTAAATCCCGTGGCGTAGGTCTAGTATTCAAGATAACAAAAATACTAGTAACATGTTGCGATATAATTTTCTGAACTAGGACAAAACGCTCAAACCGGAGTTTGGCTGTCCTAGTTTTAAATCGTACAGACAGTCAGGTCATTTAGCCAAAGATTTAAAGAACATTGCCCGAAACCTAGACAAAAGAAAGAGATTTTATCGCTCGCTTCACGACGGATGAGAACCACACTTTTATGGAATAAATGACAATTTAGAAGTTTTCCACCAATTTCGTAAAGGCAGCAAAATAAACACGCATGAAGAATACAACATTCAGAAACCTTTTAAAAAGAATCCACTAAGTGAACGTATGTTAAACGGCAAGCTACTATTCAGCTCCCATTATTTATTAAATACAATACTACATTGTAACTCACCTACCGGCCAATCAACAGATAACGTTGATAGACGGGAACTGGAATCCCCTTGTGTTAGTAATCCTGACTTCGCCGATCGGATGTTGTGTCATTTAAATATTCGTGTGCAATAGGCCTATCAAATGTTGACTGTTACGTTATTTATTCGCTGCGGGTTGTGCTTCGTTTTAATATTTAAACTATGACGACTCCGTATGAATGATTCTCGCTTTCAATACTTATTGTCACGAGAATATGATTTACTAGAAGTCAAAATCTGTTTGGCTAAAGTATTTGTTAATATTAATTGAGTACTTAATAGGCGCTTTGTAACTTTTTAGATGTAAATTAGTGAAAGCGAATTAGTGACAATTATTAAAAGAGGTTTTAGTGTTAAATATGTCCAGATCATTGCCTAATTCTGATATATTATTTAAATAATTAATGATTCGAAATTCACACAAATTTCAGTAAATTAAACATGTCTTCAATTAACCAATTACTAAATTGACATTCATGTTTAATGTTAGAGCTGTTGCCAACAACGTAAACTAGTTGTTAGGATATGACATTATCGACCCTGCATAACTATTCCCACTCCCAAAACGTTGTACTCTACTTAGTTAAACTTGTGTATTAAAATGCGTTCCAGTTTGAACAATCTTCCTTCGCAACTTTATGCAAATACATTTCTGTTTACGGAATGCACAGTAATAATCCTATAGCAGCTGCTGTATAATACAGCGTAAGATATTCAATCCGACACCGTTAGCATTCAGATGAAGTCGCATATGCCACGGTTTGAGAAAGTGGAAGCGCAACTGGTTCTTTGAGAGGAAAATTATTCAAACCGTTCAAGTTTATACTTTCAAGTAGCATTACAAATAACAGTATACATTATTGAAAAACATGTAATTTTATTTTGTTGCTTTAACTCAAATACTGGGGTGGTTTACTGTTCTGCACTGAATTCTGAGGAGATCTGGGGCCTAATAATAAAGAGGTAAGAGAAAAAAACTCCTTGGCAGTAGGTTCAGTTTAAAATTGCTGCGCCGTGCTGGGGCGTTGGGGGAACGGGGCAGCATGCTTTGATAGTATTTTTGTTGTACACTTTTTTTTTTACTAAAGTTCACTTCCTTGAGTTTTTATGTTAAGAGAGAGAAGTAAAGCTCATGCTCGAAAAAGCCAAAAATACGTAACTACAGGTAAAACACTAACACTGTAACTAGCTGTTGCTACATTCAGGAAGAAGGATGGGTTCCGCTACTTCCTTGACCACCTTTCTCGGCCAACATAAAAAATTTAAACATACCACATTCTTTGATAATAGGATCGAATCATTTATGGAGATTGGGTAACAAACTATGCTTTACAGCTATTTATCTTCTTGTCAATTGAGTTTTTTTTTAATTGTGAACTACTTTAAAGTTTTGTAAAATCATCCATATTTTCTAAAATATAAAATGCTTATATTATGGAGTTGCAAAATTTCTACTTCTCCAGTCTCAACTCCATAATAAACCAACAACATTTTATATACGTGCACTACAGGTAGATAGAAAACAAAGATTTTATAAAATATGTACTTAGTTCTTTTTTTTTCATCATCAGAGGAACGTTCTGAAACATTATTTCCCTTTTGTGATATACTCGGCATATCCTAAGATTGTTTCTGTTTAACGATTTCGTTAATTAATTGATTTAAAATATGGGTAGCTCTCATGATGAGGATGTCAGTATCATTATCAAGGAAAGCAATTACCCACATCAAGTTACACGAGGACCCGGTAAGCGCAAGCTGTGGCAGTCACAAGAAGGTTCTTGCAGAGTTTACGGCCTGGTAACTGCTAATCCCGCAGACTACCTCAGGACCTAAAAATGTGTTCAAAGCTTCTTCTTTAGTCAAGAGGTCATTGACTCCCCACGATGCCCCGGCACTCTGAGTACACCTTAGAGAACCGAACGCTGACAAGGTTTGGAAACAATCGCAAACTATCTTTGAGGTAGTTTGAGTGGAATCAAGAGCCATCAAAGCTGATTGGCTATCAGAGAATATCAGAATGTGTTTATTGTGGTAGCTCCTCATTAACCCTAGCACTGCACATGCAGTGATAGCACAGATATACATCTGTAATATAGCGCAGTGACGGCCAAAACACTGCAAAATGCTTGTCCCTGGTAGTAGTACTTTATAAATGTTATAATGGGAACACTTAAAACATCCTGTGAATAAAGTTTAAAAACGTTTTCTGTAACAAAATTGATGTAAACAACATACTATCCAATATTTAAACTTGTTAACACAAGAATCCGCCCTCTTTCGATACCTTTTTCAGTCAACGAACCGATTGGCGACGAATTTGCAGAAAAATGTGTCATGCAGAATTTTAATACACTTCTGTAGGCTTCGATTCGTTACTGTAAGTCCACCGCATTTATAACTTTTTTTCCTACGATAAATTTCTTTTCTTTTAATTTGTAAAAAAAAATGCTAGCTCCATAACAAAGTCAACCAACATGAAGTGACCACACTGAACACGAGTTTCAGTGGGGACAACATAACTGCACGACTAAATTCAGGGAATAATGCAACAAATTTAACTGGAAAAAGTAACAAAGTAACAATAAAGTTCGCCTGTGACAAAGCAACGCCCCTGGACAAATCCAGAGAACAATGCTCTCTCCCCTTTTGCACTGAAATCTCTCCCTCGACGTAAACAATAAAAATCTCGGTACGTCAATTTAACTGCGAATAATTTCCTTATCCCGGTAGATCATTCCATGTTGACCTATTCTACATTGGTCTATACCTAAACTATACATTTTACTTAGAGAGTATATCCCACTCGACACAGACTTATACAACAATTATAGCCAACTGACTATTATCTTTCGAGTTCTTATTTCACATAAGTAAATAAATTTTAATCTATTACGTTACAAAATTAATAATGAATCTTTTTAAAGGTTGAGAAAGTTGTTGTGTAAGGTAATGCAAGGGATGCTTTGTACTGCCTAGGAGTACCTACCTAATAAATTTAGTGAAGATCGCCCTTAGAAAATTTCTTTATATACCTACAAGGTAGAATACTCCATACCACATGTCGTGCAACAGAATTCGCTAAGGCTAAAGCTAAAACAAAATCTCAAGTCTATAAGCCATTTCGTTATTGACAGTAGGCTATACTTGCAACCAGTCAAACGAAATGAAATTTCTATATCCTCCGGCAGAAAAAAAGATATATATATATATATATATATATATTTCACATTATATATACATATATATATATATATATAATAATGTGTGTGTGTTATTTCATATATATATATATATATATATATATATATATATATATATATATATATATATATATATGTATGAACACATTATCATACATGAACACATGGACCCTAATAATCGTAAAACATTGTTCACATTGTTATTGTGTGAAATAAATTTCGTTTGCAGTTCTGAAATTTAATTTGCAATTTAATGTATAAATTGAAAAAAAAATATATATATATATATATATATATTGTCAGAACGTCAATGACTTCAGCGACGTTCATAAATTCTATGGCTAGACAAGAACCATCAATCCATTTTTTGTCTATTTTTAAATTAAATTGCAAATTAAATTTCAGGTCTGCACACGAAATTTTTTTCACTCAATAACAATGTAAACAATGTGTTACGATTATTAGGGTCCATGTGTTAATATTTTTTTCATGTTAAATTCTCTTATGAGTTTTAATTTTTATTTTTTAATAGTTTAATTGTTTCAAAGATTGGGTTTCTTGTATATTTTAGATTGCTATTTACATATCTATCTAAATTATAACAAAGATCCTCACAACATTTTAAATAGCAATCTAACAGTAAGAAATACAGAATGTTATTCAAAATTATACCTGTGTCATATAAATTTAACATATGTTTAAATGGTCCACCTGTGTATTGAAATGTATATTTGGTTGTTTATTGTTTATTATTTATTTAGAGGTTAATGTTCACACTGATGATGGTTTAATACCGAAACACGTGCCTGGAAATAAAATAAATTTAAAAGGGTTCTAGTTGACTATTCATTATTCTAATATAAAGATAACCCTGTAATGTTGAGTTTAATAACATAAAAGAATTTTCGTATTTAAAACTTAAATACTGATATATTGAATCAATATTTTTAATGTAACAGATTAGTTACTATTTTAGAAAATCTTGTAATTGTCTATGTAATGATAGTGGAAAAAAGAATAAAATAAATTAGACGACACACGTGTTTTTCATTGTAAACACACTTTAATATAAGAAATTTTACTAATGTTTTGTAATTATAACATCGCAGTTTTATTACCTTTTTTAAAATAACTTTTCCTAACTATTTAAAACTGGCTAAATCAGGTGTTTTGTGCAAAATACTATATTTTTAGGAACACACAAGTAACCAAATACAACTTTAGTAAGCTGGCGAAGGAATTGATCTATAAATATATCTACTAAACCTTCAAAACAGTCAATATCTTAAGATGGGCCAGTTACAAGGAGATTTAATTAAAAGTTTGTAAGCTCTCTAAACTGAAGTACAGCTTTGTTAGGCAAGTCACAAAACGCCACCGTTGTGCACTTGTTAAAAAACATCTGCATTATTTTTGGAGTTCGAAACTACTATATAACCCCCCTCGCCATTAAGTGTCCTTCTGAAATGCTTCTCATTCATCTTTCCTCTAACATTTATCAAAATAGTATTTTACAACTCAAACAATATCTTATCATGATATTAGGAGAGTCTGTGATTGGCTGATCAGGAGAGTTATAAGCTTGAGATTTCTATGAATGACAAACTATTAATGGGTGCTAGACATAAAACTTAAATAGATAATACGAGATCAGCTTATAAATTTCGGTAATACTTATGCATGTCAATGTAATTTACGAAATAAAATTTACATTATATTTTACATTATATTACTGTAACTAGCTGTTTACCGCGACATATCACGCAATTTCCGAATCGAAACTGTTGTTTACTTAATAAAAGCATGATGTACTATAATGGAGTCTTATGATATTTTTCAAACGTAAGTAGGCATACATCAGGTATATATTTTTTCAGTATTGATGAAAATTCTTGAAAAATTGTAAACTGTATTACATCCTTGAAACTATCACTCTAAATTCACAAATTCGTAATAAAACTAATATTATCGAATCTTATTACATACCATTAATTAATTCAATTTCAAATAGTTAAACGTAGCTTTGTTTATTACGGTAAGCATATATCGTTCATTTCTATTATACAAACAAACAATAAAAATATAATTATTTACTTTTACAGTATTTATTTTCATTCATTACGCTAATTCACAGGGGAATACAGAATATTACAGCTTGTCTCTAATACAGTAGCCTACTTGGTTCTGTTATGTTAACTTAATATATTCCCTGTTGTTCAGGTTTGATTTTTGTATATGTGATAAGCACATGTCTGTTTCGGCTCATTTATAAACTGAAAAACTAATTTTTACTCTAGTTCTTGTTTTGAACATTTCAAACTACATTACAGTTAAATGGTTATTTACTAAAACGCTTTGCTATAACAGAATCCTCCATGAATCATGGGAAGCCATTATTCTAATAAGGCTGTATATGATATTCAAAGTAAAGAGAAAATTATGTGATGTGTGAGTATGTGGTGAAAATAATTATGAGTAGGAATTTAAAGAAATGGATCACTCAAGGATCGATATGCCTGTAAAAGAAAAGGCAATGAGCAGGGGCTGGTGGTGGTACTGCATTCAACTGTTTGGAGTATTCAATGAAACTGTCTAATGTGCTTTTTCGGAGCATTCTTATAGATGTTGATTGAACGTCACTTGGACGCTAGCTTGTTAGCTATTTGAAAGATGTTTAGAAGCGATTATCCAAATTATTTTTTAAAATAGTTTGAAAATATTATATTACGAAACATATTCGAAATACATTTATAACTTGCAATTGTTATGTTTAAAAACAAGGTAGGAATTCGCCTCACCACTTGTCGCGTTACAGGCTTCGCTGAGATTGCATACAAAATTTCAAGCCTAGAGAAAATTTCGTTATTTTCAGATGAAATCACTGACAATCATACGGAACAGAAATTTTTACAGCCTGGTAGACGAAACAGAAACTGCTTCAGCCTGCTGGATTACAGGCTTCGACGACGCCCGCCCACATTCTATAGTTGGACATGCACCATCACATAATTCATTCTTGTCTATGTAGAAATGAAGTTCCTTACAAAGTTTTTAGGTATTATATATATATATATATATATATTTATATATAAAAATTAAAAATTTCATATATATATATGGAATTTTTCTCGAGATATCTTGCAACTTGGTACATTAACAGTTTTGTTCATTAAATTGTATTTCATACCACTGTTTAAATATATATCAAGCCTCCACAAAATGGTGTTGTATTTGTTGGTATACTTAGGATGGACGTTAATATATCATTAGATAAAATCGCTTATAAGTAATCTGAGATTTTTACAAATTTATTTAGTACCTGACTCATATTTCCCCGTTGTCACTATGATTACTCGTAAGACCAGTATAAATATATTCCCTAATGCTCAGCCAGATGTTATGCGGTGATACACACAATCATCTATCTCAGTATTCCTTGCGTAAACAAAAAGTTTCATGCACAATTTCAAGTGTTTGGGTCAGTTAGTTTTCGAGATATCACACATACAGACAGAAAGAAATAAAATGATTCCAACATTCTCTAACTCTTAACTAAAAATGTTAAGCTACAACAAAGATACTTCAAAGATTTAAAGTTACAAGAGATTTGAAAATATTAAATGCTAACTTTGAAGACATTTAAACATAATTAGAAGCTAAACCGAAAGATCATTTAAAGCCTTCACTGCGACACGAGACATATACGATTTCAGGACGGCCACCGAAGTCGGGAGTAGCGTCCACCGCAGTCAATATGTTAAACTATAATACATTTCTACTTATATAATACTTATTTAATGCCTGTACAGTAGTATGCATCCACAGCAGAAAATTCCTAATGTATTTTAGGATAATTTCATGTATAGTTTTTGGTAGCTGACAGTTAAAAATGTATATCGGAGTAGAATATAAAGTTATTTAGAGTTGAATTAAATTAATTTATTTATCCAGTAACTCTCACATTACTTTATATTCATAATAACTGCCATCAACCAGACAAAAAAGTGTTATTAACATTTAATATAGCAATTAAAATTCTTAATCGTTATAAATAGCAAAATTAAAACAATTTACTATTAATTTGCGATGGACCTGAAGCTATTAACTACAAAAAGCAGAGTACGCAATGCGAACCCGGCTTTTATATACATTTGATGTAATGAATATTTAATTTAATACGGTAATATAATAACCATCGGCTTTAGTATATCGAATAACAGAGTTATTTAGACTACATGAAACTTATTAAGCGATAAAACGTAACTAAAATACTAGATATAAAATAATGCTACACAAATAAAAGATGTATTTAATGTAGAATAACATTAAATCATAATAAAATAAATGAAATTAAACAGTTAAAGAGAATACATAATCCCTTTACGTGATATACCCTGGATAGCTATGCCCACCACTTTCAAAAAGTGGTTGAAAAGATTATTTCAGCCAACTGCAATTATTCTCTTCTACATAAGTATTCACAAATATGACATGCAAATTTAACTCATGAAAGTTAACTGTCATGTTCATCAACACAGTTTTAGAACTAAATTATGTTCATAGTTTAAAATTGTATTTACAGTTGATGCAGCGATGGCTCTTATTTTAAAATATCCTTTGGTAATATTGATTTAAGAACCTACTATGACTAATAATATTACGAATAGGCGTAAACTTAAGCCACAATTTAATTTAGAAGAGTGATATTTTCTATTACACTGGTGTATAGAGCCTGAATACAAGGTACGGAATGCAGTTGAAAGCTATTTGGAAGATAAATGGAGACCAATTAATTTTCTTACGTGTTAAAATAACTTAATCGTGTATTCCAAGATATATACTAGATAGATAGATAGATAGATAGAAAGTATTTTATGAAAGTATGTTTTGGATTTGTGGTAGTTATCAAAAATGAAGTTACTTTGGAGTCATTTTAATTATTTTATGTAGTGATTTACCTCATTAATGAAGAGTTCGGTTTTGAGACATTACATTATAAGCCGTTATAATATTGTAAATGAAAATTATTTTGTTTATGATTAATAATAAACTAAATTATCTAGAACGAAAATCATCGCAAAAAAATAAGACAAAAAATGCGTTCATGAGAGATTGGTAAATATTCATAGAGCGAATACATTTTGTATTAATGAAATGTAAATGCATAATGTAACGATGCATTTGGAATATTGGAAACGTTTACGTAACAAATAATGTTCATAGCTAAATATTATTATTGATCCTTTAAATAAATTATATGATTTATCAATCATCACTTAATTCCTATTAGCAGTGATGAAAAGATATATTGATAATTAAAACATCGACTCACAAATTCAGAGATTTATAATAAATTTAGACATATACAATACTCTTGTGTTATTTTTTATGATTAGAGTTTACTTTCAACACAAAAAAGTTATTTAATTTCTTATTAATTAAATTGATTTAACTGAGCTTAAATAATAGTTCACAAATTCATTTCCTTATTAGATAGACTTTATAGAAGTGAGATTGTGTCCTTAAAATGTAACAGACAATATCTTTTTGAATCTCAACCCCTAAATAATATTCGTTTGCACTTGAGACTACATATTTAAACGTAGTTGTTTTATTATTTTTATTTCCTTAACACGATTCTAGCACCGCGCAGTGGCGACGGAGCGATCGTTATTCTCGTTGACAAAACCTCTTAAGAAACTCTTTGTCGTTGGACCACTATTGTCACGCCTCATTCACTTTCATACACAACTTTCACTTTTAAATTGTTGTAATAGAATCTCGTCTTTTAGCTAAAGGATCGCTTAGGCTTCCGAGAACAGTTACCTACATTTGTTGAATTATGAAATGTAGTTATGAAATGTGAAATACTACCAAAATATGTATAATTTACAACAATATAAATTTCTGGCATGAAATTCTATCGGTTCTTTTCCATTTATATAATTTAAGCTAAATAATATGACTGAGTGTTCGTTGATTTTTAGTTTTAGCTGCACCATATCCATTCAATTGAAACAATGATGGCTCATTTATTTTTACGCCGAACAACAAAAGTAAATGGGTACAATTTTAGGAAATTTATTGTCACGAAATTTAAAAAATATATCATATTTAATTTACATAAACTCAAGTATTAAACATGATAGTGGCAGCAGCATAAATTATTGCTTCCCCAGGAGGTTTTACTTTCAGCTAGTTTATACCTTTCAGTTGAATCCTCACTGGGTACACCAAAAACCGATGTCACTAAATCTATGCCACGACTGGCACATTACTAACCGCAAATATCGAGATTCTGAGTTGCAAGGGTAGTTCGATACGTCAAGCCTACTGCGGGAGATGATTTTTGGCGTTGGAGGAGTTCCCGACCAGTCAAAGGTTCTTGCTAGCATAGACATAAGGGAGTCCCATCCTCAATTTTCTTTAACTGGAGAGGCTGCCTCGTAGCTTCATAGCTGGTTTCCCTTCTTCCGAGGGGACAAGACTGAGACTAAACGCCCTAAATTCTTCCTCATAGACCTCGACAGGAGGCGGCCCGTACCCCCAACTTTACCCTTCTAGAATATCCTGTTACTGCGGAAGCCGCGAAAAGTCCTTCAGGACTAGATGCAATTCATACACTTCCTTCTTGTCTTAAGAAAGCAAACAAAAAGACAACGAAACAAGTAGCAGATTTTTAAATGGGTCTCAATATGCCACAATAACAGACGTTCGTCACGGCATGTTTTTTTTATAATAACTGACATATGCTAGATGCAACGCTTTGGTATAGTTTGTTTATTTTAGATACAAAGGGTGTCCCGTAACTCTCTGGACAAAGATATACTACGGAATTGCTCAGATCAAGACAAACATATTTTACCGTATAAATATGAGTCTTCGATGCTTCGTTTCACATTTGTCTGTCTGTGTGTGTTTTGTTATAAAAATTTACATAATAATTTTTTTCAAGAACACACGCAGACAGACAGATGAGAAAAAAAGCATCAAAGACCCATATTTATATGGTGAAATATGTTTGGCTTTACCTGAGCAATAACGTGGATACTTTCGTCCGGAGAGTTACGGGACATCCTATATATTTAACAAGTTACCCAACTGAGAAAGGGATCTGATCTAGCGGATCTCAAAACATAGTATTTCAGTACAATTTTTGGTTTTTGGTTTTGGAGAAAAGTCCCTTACAATCATCGTCGAAACAACAAACGTTTTACGTACAAAAACTGTTTAATGTTTGACTCGTAATGTTATATCCAAGTTATTTGCAATGGATATTAAGATTTATATATAAATAACAAAATGTTTAATTCATAAGAATGGAAGGCTGAAAATAATAAGCAATTGCCTGTACCTGTCATCTAATAGGGCGAGAACAAAACAACACGTGACTGCCTGTAAATGTCGTGTATAACTGCTATCGAGAGAGAACATGTGGCCGTGAAAACAGTTTTCACTGTCGCACACTGGAATTATTTTTCGTAATAATTGTGCATTTATAACACTGTCACTCCTTTTCAGATAGATCAAAGAACAGTTTCACATTCCTTTGTGTTGACGGTGTCGAAATACATTTGTATTGACTCAAATACTTATAGACAAACCGTGGCGTTATAATGATTTTTTGTTTTTGATTTGATTTTTACATATTTATTGCAATTATAATTATAAACGTATTTCTCTAATGTTTTATACACATTCCAGTATATAATGAAACTTTAAACTTAACAACAAAATATTTATTCAATGCCTTAAATACATCTTGTTGATTTATCTTTTTTGATTTTTGAAAAATACACTATATATGTGGTTGTATAAATGCGCGAATCTACGCCTCCAACGAATTGTTTTAAAGTTAAAAAGCTTGAAAGGATTTGGTGTAAAATTAGAACAATGAAAAATATGAATTAAGATAAATGGCTAAAAATGAAACAAAATTTAAAAAAAAACTCAAAATCAACTTAATAATATTGTAGTATTTTAAAAATAAATAGATATGAATAAAACATTATAGAACGAGTTTAAGTTTTACAGATTAAAATAATTAATACTCTACCAGAAAGTTCAAGTTTGACTTAACAGTTACAAACTGTAATGCATGACTTTGGATATATACGCACAACTGAAATAAGTAGAGAAGGAATTTTATAGACTGTCATGATAAACATTATGCAAGAAATTTAAATTTTTATAAAATGTCCAAACTGTAATTATATGACTGTAAATATAATCACACGACTCAAACAACAATAAATACATATAGACAATACAGTCTCTTCATATTATATTACTACTGAACGTTATTCAGAACAATGCAATTTCCCAGATGTTTAATCTAGTTCAAATATTAAAACGTTATTTCCTGCCGGTTAGTGTCAGTACAAACGACTCTCAACCGGAAATAGAGATACGAAGAAGGAAATGCAAAGCGTTTCCTGGCAACATCATATTACATATAAAAAATATTTAAAATATTATTCAATAATGCATTTTCAATATAGCAATGTATTCTATTATACATATAATATTACTGAATTAAAAAGATCAATCTAAACTGGAAATCCGTTACACATATTCATGCATGTGTGTGTTTGGATTTTAATGTAATATTTCTTACATTCATATCACAAAATTCTTATTCACACATACAATTTTACAATTATGCACCTCTCATTCTTCGCCAACATAACCCACTTTAAACAGCAGAATCAGTCGTGTAATTGGGCGGTCTCCCAGTTAAATGCTAAAAAATCTGCATTATAAAATGCTTGTGACGCCAAAAGATGTTTAAGGTGCATATGAACGCCTTGAGCGTTAGGGAATTTTTTATTGAATTCGGCAGTCTGATAGTAAAATTAACACATGGTTTAAAAACCACTGTTCTGTGTCTCGCAGTTCATAGTAGTTCTCTACCTCGTGTCTCATGCATATGTATGTCACGGCCTCTGGTTACGGCACACTTATACAACAAAGCTGTTTCCAAAATGTACAGACACGGGAGAGTTGTACAGCTGCAATTCCTAGCTTGCCTGCACGACTCTAAATTTTATTTTTGCGATTATTCGAATAGCTTTTTTGGAGTTTGAATGCTCTATGAAACTGAGTGCACGCTCCCCACAGGACCACTCCGTAGGACAAATAGGGGTAGATTAAGCCATAATACGCCGTTATTAGTACCTGACTTGGGCATTATTTTGGATTTCGTAAAGATTTCGTAATAGTATCTTGGACAATACTATCCAAGATAGTGAAAAATAAAAGTAAAATTACTTTAAGAAATATTTAATTTCAGAATCAATAGCATTTAATTGGAAGCGTAAGAAATATTCCTTAATACCTCGTTTTTCACAGAGTATATCATGGTAAACTTCTAAAAAGACAGTTAGATAACAAGATATTCTGAAAGATACATCCTGATTTGAAATATAAAATTTCTTTGGTCTCTACAGAATATGACAATTGATTTTGAACAATTCTTTTATACCTTGTATTAAAGTGTTGAATTTGTTTTGGCCAATCACTAATAACACGTGCCGATAAGCACTGTTAAATCCTTAAAAGATCGTAAATAATAATAAGCCAAATAGTTAATTATTTATTTTCTTTTTGGAATAAATGAATACACTTAGAACTCCCCTTAAATTTATGAACCATTAGGGTTGGTAAATGATGTTAAAGAATGAAAATAGCTTTTTAATCTCCATTAAAGAGAAATGCCATCAATATCTGCGAATCATTTCGATTTCAAAGAATGGTTTTAATTAGCGGATAGCAGGAAACAATGTTGAATCAACAGAAGAATTATTAAAAACTCTTAGGTTTACATAATTTACCGTTGGAGAAGTTATTTAATCATCTATTTTTTGTTAAACAAAAAACATAATCACTTCTTAACTTGTTCTGTGGCAATGCAAGATAGGATATGCCTGCGGACAGATAGATAATCCAACATACGGATAATACATTTTTAAATTCCTACAGCAGACGAAGAGAAATTTTGTCAGGCTATTGAGTATTAGGCTTCAATATGACTCAACTAAATACCATGGTTAGACTTACTATGTTACAAAATCATAATATTATTGTGATCAGCTTTATGACAAAGTTATTTTTCCTAGTATTTTCTAGTTCCCATCATGATTATTCATAAGTCTAATGTAGCATGTTCACTAACACTCAGCCAAATCAAATGGAACCACATGCACCATTAACACAATCTTTTCTACGTGGAAATAAACCTTCATGTAAACTTTCGAGACTCTAGATCAGCTATTTTTTTTAAGAAATCGAGACAAACAGAACACAAAAACAGAAACACAACAGAAACACAAGAACAGAAACACAAAAAGTATTTATCTGCAGCCCTTCGAGTAATAGGCCTTTTAAAGATCAGCCAATAAATACCAATTTCAGCCTTCAAGTTTTATGGTTTTCAATTACATTTCGAACGCAGTATTACATAAATAATACATTACGCCACCAACGTAGTCCCGGAAAGTTGTCACCGTGTGGACATTAATGTGTGTAGAGTAATTTGACAAGTTAGATCGATCACCTGTCCTGTTCAAACTCACCGTTCTCTCTCATCCAGTTTATATACCTGGGCTGTCTCTGTCCTCGGAGGGATGACAGAGTATCCTATGTACATCTGCTGTTTGTTCTCCATAAGTGAATAGGGAATTTACTGATGAAAATTGTCATTAAAATCGTTGGGAACTGAACTAAGATCGTGTGGTGTTAAAATAGTTTCAGTTGACATAATTTTTTACTAATTAATATTATATAAACGCAGTATAATTGCAACCATTCTCCTATTAAAACATGCAATAGCATCGGCATATGATTCAAAGTGTAAATCGCCAGCTTAATGGGTTAATTCAACTTTATTTATTTATTTATTTCAACGGCAAACGCCAATTTTATACAGAAATCACAAAAAAATAATTATGGACAAGATGTACTAAAGTTTTCTTAGGAGCTAACAAGACAGAGAGTAAATAGTAACACATAACAAGGAGGCATGACTAGCAAACAACATAGGCAACAACTGTACAAGACTGGAAAGTGTAAGGCTAGTAAACACTTTATAGCAATAGGACATAGAACATAGAGCCTAAGGAGAGCTATCAAAATAAGAAATAACAACAATTAATTAAATACTATGAAGAAAACTTTGTCTTATTGGAAGCCATAATTGAAAGCAATTTGTCATAATGGGTGATGTGAGTATAAATATTGCATATATTAGATGCACTATTAGTTACATGCAGCTTTATACACAATTCACATTTGTATAACTGGAACGTTACTTTTTAATAGCATAATAAACACTACTCAAATATATGTAGGTCACTGGAAGATATTCCAAAATTCTTATCCATTTTAGAATAATTTGGAGTTTGTTTGAACAATAATTTTTATTGTATTCTAATGATGTACAAAAATGTGTACTAGTTATGGATTTCCATGGTAGGTATTTTTTCTAAATGGAAATTTACAAACTGGAGGTTACAATATCTATATCAACCAGGTTACGGCTTCTAAAATCTGAAATATCATCATAAATATCACACGAGGATAGTTTTCTGGTACGTCAACATTCTTGTCGTCCGTCTGAAAAAATTCTACAAGAAATCATATGTTCAATCATCTGTCTAAGTAGCCTATCTCAATAACATATATGATCCGAAGAAGAACTACTCTACATTATTACTATAGTTACTGTTAAGTTCATTTCCAACTATAAGAAAGTCTTGGACTGACTGAACATGTTTAAACCTATATATAGTATACGAATAAATTATGTAACTGCAGATACTCAAGTGGATAGGGCTTATTAATAAATCATTCTTCACGGGAAATAGAATCATACAAAAAGTCACCTATCATAAAATAGAATAAAATAATCTTTCACTTTAACCCACTGTATTGCAGGTAAGGATCGTTGTTCATTGATATTATAAATTATTGTTTTTTTTTTTAAGAAATTTAGTGTCAACAGTAAATATTCAGGTCAATATTTCAGCTTATTGCGGTCACTGTAGGGAAAACTGTGATAGATAGTTGGCAAGACTTATTAACACTATATTGCTTTCAGCTCAGCAGTGTCACTGTTATTCTAGTTTCATTACTCACAAACAGGTTTGTTATATTTTATAATATGTCAAAAAATATACCCTTCACGTAACCTTACCGCAACTATAGGATGATATGATTTGTAATATTATTACATTGTAATACGCAATAAATCCTCTCAATGAAACCTAAATGAGGTAAATGCAAAAACTTTAAACTGTCTTTGTTTCATAATGACAAACATTCTTCACTGTAATATCACACAAAAATGTTGCATCGTAGAAAATGATTACACAAAAAAATGCTAATTTCATCTTATTTTCCGCATTCGTACGGGTGCAGTTTAATAAATAAAAGTTATTCTTACACTATCATAAAATTGTTTTCATTTAAAACTGCTTTACCACAACGTATTTTATTTATTAAATCCGTAAAAATGATGTTTTTAAATAATCTTGTTTAAATTTACTATTGAAATTGAACATATTCAATGTAATACAACGCAAAGGATGCAACAACAATTACATTAGTTACAAAATTGACGACTGAGGTTCTTTTCCTCTTGAAACTTTCGGTTTGGTAGTAATATAAATAAAAGTTTGAAATGCATTGAACTTTTAAGTACCCTTGTTAACTATGTTGAAACTTGCAAGAAACACATTTGTAGTTTATTATTCGACATTTAAATATATATTTTAATCAGTTTTTCGACAGTAAGGAATGTTTCATAAAAATAATATAGTAACTCCTGCGTATAAACATATTACTTCCAGTAATTAATTTAGCGAAATAATTAAAGCGAGCTTGAAGTTTCAAACTAAGTCAACTACTTGACATGATGACCTTAAAGTAAAATATTGTTTCATTAAGCATACATAACTGTTGGGTATAAATAAAATAGAAAACACACATATGCAGTGAATACAAAATAAATTAAGTTCTACTTATTCAAGCCACATTAGGAAATGACTAGGTGGCATATAATAATATTTTTAAATTCAAAAAGTCCCAATACTATATGCCTATAGGTAATGCTATTCTTCAGTGATACGAGAAATCAGTAATTATTTGTAATTAAGTAACAAGATCTGCAATGTGATCTCTTCTTCATGTCGGTAACTAACCTAACACATAACCAGAATCTATACTAAAGCAAAAAACATATCACAGGGTTTTGAACACAAAAGGAATCACAAAAACATTGAATGTGCCATCTCCACGTATAGTATTTCTGAGATACTGAAAATTTTTAAGCAATCAAAATCTTATGAATAATTATAAAATTAAAATAAAGGCATTAAAATCCATTCGCTGCACTGGTTTAAGTTTAAGATTGCATTAAATAATACTAATTCGTTTTTATAAATTAAGCACAATAGACGTGTAAAACTTACTAGTACGAAGTTATCCTCGGGGAACCAAAAAGTTGGAAATGACGATCTAGAATATAGTTTTATGTCAAATATAAAAATAGATAAAAAGTATTATTATTTAAAAAACTTAACATTTAATATCACGTAATTACGTGACAATCGACAGATAGTATCTACATAGTAACTTTTAATCCTAACGTTACGTACAATAAAACTTTCAATCATACATATTTTGCACCATGGATGTGTTATGTTAAAACGTGTACTGAATTTTACTTCTGTGGTCCATTATGAACAAGGTAGACGTAAGCCACCGCGTATTGCGTTACAGGCTTCACTGCGATTACATACATGGTTTCTATAACGTCTTTATTAGGCACGTCAATATTTTAAATTATTGTACACAGTTTGTTTAAACATTTCTTCACTCTGCGACATTTTAGTTGCGATCAGAAATAGCCATAATACGAATGTAATAATATTCGTTCGAATCTCATTGATTGACATGTACCATCATCTCATGTAATTTTATTTATGTAGTAATGAAGATAAATGCCGATATTCAAGTTTGTAGACCTATATCGTGCGAAAAGGTAGATAGAGATACAGATAGATGTAAAGCCTTTCCAACCCCACTAATAACTTCACTAACGTTCAGCAAACCACAAGCATATCTCAATTTTCATTTTGTTACGGAAACAACTTGTTTCTTTTTATTTGAATACCAATAAACCAATTAAACTGCAAGAATTTTGAAAAAATGGATTAACTGTAAGTGCATGCCCAGCAGGGAGGTGATAATAAATATCAACAAAAGCAGTAGAGGTTTAATTGCTCTTAAGTTTTAAAAGTAATGCGTTACATTTTGCAAGATTATTTCCTTAAGCTTAAGTTTGCCAAGTTGTAAAGAGAATGGGGTCAGAGTTGCGAACAAGAAGTCCGATAGTGACACTTGAATGCCAATTTACTGGGTAGCCAATACATATCACCGGCTAGAAGTAGCACACAGAGAATGTCAAAATAACACTTATCTTTTCCTAAGGAGCAGAGGGTATTTTTATCACCATTGGTTCTGAAAAACATCTCTAAGCTTATATGTGACGATCATAGGTGGTTTTTTGAGTTTAGTAAAATACATTCATAAAGTTCTATAGTGTATAATGTTTATAATAAAAAATGAGTTAAAAAACATAAATAAGAACCTACTTTATAAGATTTCATTCCTAGATGTTCAAATAAAAATTAAATCTTAATTTCATTTTCCATTTACAGACAATTTATTATTTTTAATAAATGCAATCATTAGTTTTTCTGGTTTGTCTCAACTGGCTCAGACAGGAAATTATATTTTAGGATCACTTAATACTCATTGAAAATATAGTCTTGGAAAAAGGAAATAGAGAAGGATAAAGGGTCATATTATGCTATTTCTCTATATACAGTTGTATTTATGATCTTTTTAGTAATATCATAACTGATAGGCTTGTACCTACTAAAAGAGAAGAGTGTGCATCAGGAATTTGAAACTCAATAATCAAAAAATCTACCAAACTATAACAACGCTACGCCACACCATGACCAATGTTGAACGTGTTTATCTGGAAATAGCAACAGCTTCCGCCGCTCGGTTGAAAAGTCCTTTCAAACTAATCACCACACTAGATCAAGCCATTGTTTGCAGCCCGGCTTTGTTTGTTTGTTTCCCGCGTTGCAACACAAACATGGCCTGAAAGCTCTCTGCGAGTGTCTCGCTCCTAATGTGTTTGTTCCACGCATTCCTTTCCGTGGTCCGGTCTTTGTATGAAGACCATTTCCTGGAAGAACCTTAGATGGTGAACTCATTTGAAATTACTTTAGAAAACTTTTCCAATTATTTCTTGTTGAACCTTCCTTCAACTTAGGATGACGCTATTCGGTATATTATCCTGAACATAAACATTCCCTTAGCTTGCAGGATAATCCAAAGTTCATTGCAAATGATGCAAAAGTGTATCCTACATCATTGTTCCATTTCTTGTGCAAATCTTTAGGTTGAATTTACAAAGAGAAAATAGTTTTTTTATAAGAATAATCGTAATGGCCACCCTTAACTTAATAAAGCTATATGACTAGATTTTTATTTTATGTACATTTTTCTTCTTAGTCTTCTCCTACTTCAACACACCTGCGGCGTGCTATATTGTAAAAATAAGTGAGAATAATAATTATACAATAATATAAAATATTACTCTCTAGTTAATAGTAAAAAAATACAACTGCTATAATTAAGCGTTTTCCTTTACATATGATACCACCTGGAAAATGAATTTAAAGATAATCACACGTGGAAAACAAACTGAACAACATAGTTCAGTGCTTGTTGAAAAACGATTAAAAACAATGGTATAGCTACATAATCCGATTATTTTCTGAATATATTCCGTTAAATTTTGTGCAGTTACATCTAATTCTTAAAAGTATTGAATCAGTTTTAATTAATTAGGAATCTGTTTTTGTTTCGCTTTCTGTTTTATTAAAACAGTAGAAATATAACGAAATAACAATAGGAATATGCTATGATCCGACACGTGAGGTTATTTTCTTTCAATATTCAAGAATGTCCTTTCTTTTTTGTCACCACACAATATATTTATGGGATAGCGCGCGGCCTGTGGGGATCGAGACTGCATGGAACAACTTCTGCCGGATATTGAACTGGAATCTGGTAACACCAGGATTTTCAGGATATTCGCCGTTTTAATATTATATTCGCCAGACATTACAGATATCATACATTCGTTTCACCACTGCCAATATTTAGTGTATAGCTATTTGGTTGTAGAGACATTTTATGTCTGAGCAGTTGCATTATAAAGTGACGTTATTCAACCATATTGCACAAAAATAAAATTGTATGATCACACAATTTAGATTTTCATTAAAACATTGAAAGAATATGGAGATGATTTCATATTTAAGATAGTGATTCTAAGCTCAGCTCGTTTTAAAGAGGATTAACATAGTAAAGTATCAAAGAATTACATATATAAAATTATAAATTTTCCTATAAGCAATGCTTTAGAAATAACACAATATTCAGTTTACTCTGAGACAGAATAAAAAGTTAATGCAAAAATGTACTCGCGGCCATTTTTATTTCAGCTCTATAACAACATGGTAAACTTCAAACAATTTCATATTTCTATCTATAATTGTGGGAAATAAATGTTTATGAAATCACTTTTAGATATTTTTAATAGTTCTTCAGAAAAGAATTCTCACAAGTTTGTTATAACACGGAATCTTTACAAGAAATGGGTAGTTGAAAAGTAGTTTGTGTGCTTATACAATGCAAGGCTCATGGCTCCAAGATTATCAAACCATAGAGTTATTTGAGTTAGTCAGCTTTAGTTCCTTCATAACTCCTTCAATACTGTATTCGTTATAAAGTTTTTGTAAGTTTCCTTTTCGGCCCACTGGATATTTTTTTAAATTGGATTACTTTTATTTTAATGTCCTCCAACTGATCTTTTGTTTCATAATTGGTGCAAAACATTACAACTATAAATTATTTAAACATATTGATAAATTCCCAATTAAAAAATTTAAATTAAAGTTTGGACACTTGTAATAATAGTAGATTTGCCAAGTAGTAGAGTTGTTTTCGAACCCAGTGTGCCACCAGTATTAAAACTCTTGAAGAATTCATCAGAGTTTTACGTATACAAAAACAATTTTATAACGGTTTAAATAAATTATGATACAAAGATAAATAATCATAACTGTACACCTTCAATTTTATACGTAGCTAAGTTAATAAACCATTTCCGGTTTAAGGTGTTGCGATTTCCGTTAGCAACATGTGTTTGTCTCAGCCACGTATATGAATATAACAAATATTAACAGATTGTAAAACAAATATATGTGTCAAATATATAAGTAATAGATTATAGACAACTATTTTAGTAGCCCGCATAGTTTTGATTCGTGACTATTCAATCAATTCTTCACTATAACATATAGTAGGTGCAACCGTGAAATATTTATTATATACTGCACTTAAATGCCATAACTGAGTAAATTTTTCATTAATAACTCACAAGCTGTTTAAAATATTGCAATAAATTGGAAAATATTCTTTCAGTTAAATTCATAAAAACTTAAAATGACTTTCAACAATAAACAAAAAGTTTAATATTTTTTACTATTTCACATCAAACTACAGGCATTTAAAGAGGAAAATTTAAATAATTTAGTAACACATCCAAAGATAAAAGTTGTTTTCTTGAAATTGTTCTTATAAAAATATATTTTTTTAAGCTGTGAATGAATAAAAACATATCACGCCCTGAATCTAAACTCAACATGTAAGTACCGTAACATTTACATTTATATATTTATTTTTATTTCGGCCTGATTACAATAGCTTAAGTGTTCAACTTTAAATGTCAGTAATTTCTCGTAGTGTTATACACGTTTTCTATTTTTTCTGAATTTAGGGAAGTTAATTAGCTGACTCTAAATATAATACGAAACCATTTCCCAAATCCAAAATTTGCACTGCCTTAAATTTTTAATTTTCAAATAATATTTTAATTCATTTTAATAATAAACTAGTTCTAAAAATTGTTATTGAATATGTGTACACATTCCAAATCTTTTACTAATTCATAAATTTCTTTTACTGAGACACAAGTATTCATTTTCTGTTATTCTAAAACTAAATAAAAAGTTATTATAAAATATTGGTTCATAAAGTTAATATACTTACAAAAGGAATCGTTATAATCGCAGTTTCTCTTTTTAAACCTAAAGCTATATCCAGTATATATTGTACTGGACATAAATTCCAATAAGTTTATTCACCGAATTTTATTTCTGTCAAGAACTATATATAGTAGAGATACATATGTCAACCGAGATTACTCCTACGGGCTGACTTATATCTCCAGGAGTCTGATTTCTCTTGACAGTTCCCTGAATAAGTTGGTGGATTTTTATTTATGGTGGTAATTTTCAACGGATATAGTGAATCTGTAAATAAAGATGCACATTTACTTTCTCTGGTAATCGACGTCAATTAATCCTGTTTTCTGGTGGATAGTTATAAGGTTGCGTTAATTGTCTGGACCATTGTTTAGTTATGATACGTCAGGTAAACAAAGGACTAAATACCTGAAAACCCTAACATATCGCAGTATTGTGAGGAAAGTGGTTTATTCAGTCAAAATGTAGAGATATATCTTCTGGTCAATAGCGAGCGGTCTCATTGTGTAAGATAGATTTGCTCGGTGACCGGTGTTGAGTCATATTTATTCAAGTCGACAATGGGATCTTTTTCTTAAAACGAAGTTACGATATATGTACATATACATGAAAGATAAATCTATATAAACAATATATATATATATATAGTATTTATAGTCAAAATATATATAATGTTAAAATAGTACTTTTGTTTATCTAGAAGTTACATTATATATATATATATATATATATATATATATATATGTATATAATTTATATATATCATGTTTTTTTAACAATGTGGGGACTTTTGTTGATTTTTATTTAAAGGTCTTAATAAAAGGTTCTTCCAATTTTGAGATTGATTCACTCGAAATAATAAAGGATATAAGAAGTCTTTTCCTCCTTTTATGTTTCTTATAAATACACTTAACGCATTATACACTTCTTTGATATAAACTATATGCGTCTGTAGATCAAAGGAAAAGCTCTCCCTCACTCACTCATCACTAAATCTCCAACTTCTTGATATTTCAGAAAGTTGCCATTTTCCATACTTATAACTCATGATATGAGTAGAAAAATAAAAGCCTTTCCATAAATATCAAGCAATTGTAGACACTTATTCATCAATTGTTATAATTAATTAACTATGCTGTGTTTTTCAATTTTCCCACGTTGAAAGGTTGAATTTGACATACATGTGCCTCACTACTTAAATAGAAACTTTATAACATTTTCTTTGATCAACCACCTATAAGAGTTCAAATACTTTGTAACCATATAAGAACTATGTTTTCGTTTTTTTCACTTCGCGATATCTTGCAGATCAACCATTCTATGGGTTGAAATGGAGAAATAAATATACTATTGTTTTTAAACTTCCAGTAGGTCGTATAACTATGGAATTTTGCACAAAAGTCCCTTATCCTCAGATAAAAGAAAGGGTTTTATGACTATCAACGAGCCATAGGGGTTGAGCTAGGTTGAAGTTCTCTACAGTATATATTTAATTTCAACTGTCTCTACCTCGAGAAATTTCAAACATTCTTATTATATTGATAAATTGAGGCGGTAGCTGCTAGAAGGGCCTATCTCAAAAAAACCATGTTTTGAGAAAACTGCATTTAAATTTTTACTATTCGTTAAAAGCCATTTATTTTGATAATTTATTCACTTATTATATTTTTTATTATACAAACAGATTTCTTTTTTATATTTCCACAGTGTAACTGAGTTTAATTACTTTTATTAACCCTACTACCAGCAGTAATTAATTACATTACACTCAGTTTTCTTATCCTGTAATGTCATGCAACTACTCAAGTATGAATCTTGACCGCTTTTACCCAAAGGATTTCCGTAAAATTGGTTAAAAATGTCAAGTTGTTCATCAAATGAGAACTTTTTGTAGCACTCATCCCTATTGCAACAAGATTGAACTGTATTATTAACTTTCGGAGGAACATCTTTTCCCGAAGTGGAAATATAACCTAGGCCCGACCGCCGCTTTTGTTTCCGAACATTACGGCCCCACTGTTCAGTGCTAACTACTTTTCTCTTTACACCTTTTGAGTTAGATTTCAAAAGAAGTTCACCACTCTTTTCTTCAGTATCTAACACTAATCTAAATAAAAAAACTCAAATACTACTTGTAAGCTACACAATCACAATACAAAACAACAAGAAGTGAGGTTATATTGTACAGCAGAAAACACAAACACACAGCCAGCTGATGCCACCATTTGTCTATGCTAGAAGGGCCTCTCGACACATAGACGTTTAAATAGGTTTATCTTGACAACAAAGAGGAATATTTGAATGAGTGAGATGGAGGTTATACTTAAACATATGGAGAAAAAATATAAGCGATCTCCGCAAAAAGGGCCCATCTCGAGATAGGCCCTTCTAGCAGCTACCGCCTCAATTATTATTGTTGTAATATGACATTAATAAGTTACGAGTTAATAAATTAAGAATTAAATACAATATTGATATTTGTGGCCTGAGCGCTAACGAAATCTACCTATCACTCGAAGGGTAGAGAAATTTAATATATGTCTTTCTGTTTGTGACGATACGTTTAGTTATGATCTAGACTCTCGAAATTTTACATTTCTGTGTAGGGAAAAATTTTATACATGATACTCCATTTATCAAATCCACACATGATTCTCCATAGGATGTGGCTGATCGTTAGTGAACATTAAAGATGAGAAGAACGAGAAAATAGCGGAATAAATAACTTTGTAAACAAACTGAGTATAATAATATTAGGATATGTACATATCATACATACGGGTATGACGTAACTCATTCTATCTTGCATTACCAAAGGATAAGTTTGGAAGATGATTACATAATGTATTCTACATAAAAAAGACTACTTTATTACTTCTCCAATTGTTAATTAGGCGAATCTACAACCCATAGTGTACACACAAAAACCTGAATCAATTTTTTCTCCTATCTGATACTTATAAAATCCTTACTGTGAAATGCAAACGATATGCAGCTATTCTTTGTTTGAAGGTTATTTTTGACGATGGAAGGATTGTGAAGGAAACAGGATTTTTCCGGACATTTGCCATCGTTCAGTGAAACAAGAAAACAGTAACACTACGTTTCGAGATCTGCAATCTGATCTCTTCTTCAGGTAAAGAACTAACCTAATACATAATTACAAACTAGGTTAAAATAAACAAATCTTACTAAAGCGTTGTGGCACGCCTAAGTCAGGAATCACAACCTACATGTTGTTTGTCAACTTCACTAACTCTATAGACATGCACTTAATACAAAACTATACAAAACACTAATCATTAAAACTAAACTACGGAATACAGGTCACAATACGTCTTCACTCGTCTACTAACCACCTACGACTGACCAGAGGGACTAGCCAATGGTAATCGTGACGGCTGGCTAAAACAAGATGACGGAAATACAAGGGAAGGGGGACAGGAATGGGCCCTTTCGTTATTATTGGTTCATGCGAGATGAACTTCTTAAAACCATATTGTGACTCCGCATTGGTTTATTACAAATATCCGATCCGTTTGATACTTTTGGTTTTCTCTTTAGTTCATTTTTTAGAATTGGCAACCAAAGCGGCCTAATCTCGACTGATGGTTGACTGATTGGTTGGTCTGCCAATTTAATGTATGTTGCCTCAATTAAATCTCTGAGATCCGAAGCAATGGATACCCTCAATTAGTAATTAATAAGTGCAAACGAACCAGAAGAATCATTCCTGAGTCAGAAAAACAGAATTGTGATAAATTTGCGTTTATGTCAATCCCTTATGTGCCGGGATTATCGGAGAAAATTAGAAGAGTAGGTAGAAAGTACAACATTAGAACCGCGTTTAAAACACACAACACTCTTAGACAAAGTCTCGTAAAAACAAAACCAAAAAATGGCACACAGGATTCCAAAAACTGTGTTTACAGTATAAAATGTAGCTGCAATTTTATAATGTCTATAATGTCTCGCCTGTATAATACATAGGCATGACAAAAAGACCACTAAACGTAAGGATAAAAGAACACAAAGAAAACACGAGAAAGGGTCTCACAGAAAAGTCAAAAATTGCACACCATTGTTGGTCCGAAGACCATCATATGAATTGGGATGAAGCCCACATAATACATCGGGAACCACATTTCTTCAAAAGGAAATTAATTGAGTAGTGTTACTGTTTTCTTGTTTCACTGAACGATGGCAAATGTCCGGAAAAATCCTGTTTCCTTCATATGCAGCTATTTATGACATTTCTTTTAAACGAAGCTTAAAAGAACTACTTTTCTGCTTTTGAAATTGGTTTACCAACTATTTTATTGACACATCTGCAGACTTCTACAGTTACTTATGAACTCAATAAAGAAAAATTATCTACTTATTATTATTTGTGAACTTTCTAAGATTCAGAATTATTTACCATACATATTATTACTACATATTACTCATATTATATATTTATTATTACACATATTGGTGTAATTATATTAAAATTATGTATCAAAACAGTACAGGAAATACACAACTTTTCAAACTTTGTTATACACTAAAGAGAGCAAATAATCCAGGTTCAACAGCATAAAATATCCTTTGGAATATTTCGTTTCCTACCACTGTTTTAGGGAATTTTACCACGATATAGTCTGTGAATGATGTGGTATGTAAGGTGTACCTATTACGATGCCGATAAAATCTTACTGGTTTTTTTATATTGTAATGGAACTGAAATTTAATTTAACTTTATTTATTTTATTGGATAGTATTTTCTAAAACCGAACTAAATTATTTTAGTTACTCTTTAAGTTTTGCGTAAAATGGTTTCCAATTTACATAGCTCATTTTCATTCAGTAATATTACACGCAATATACGTTGCTGTATTGATAATGCACCGCGTTGCCTACGGACAAGAATTAAGGTTTTGATATATAATTTAGTGTTGTCAGGAAACGCATTTCCTGCTTCGTATCGCTATTTCCGGGCAAGACTCATTGTATTGACACTAACCGGGAGGAGATAACGTTTTAATTTTTAACAACTCGACATAAAAACTGGGAAATTGCGTTGTATTGATCAATAGGCGTCTCGTTCAGTAGTAATATAATAGCATGAGATTTTATTGATTTTATTAATTTGGATTCGATATATAGATTAAATACAATAAGTCTTTCTCAAACTGTTTGAGTCAAATTGTTTCTCAAATTGCTGTGCGCTTGTATCAACAGTTAAACATTACAGTTTGCATTTTTGCCAAAATTGAAATATCTTGCATAACATTAGTCATTACAATCTGTAAAACTTAAGTTAGTTTTCTAATGTTTAATCACCAGTATATCTTTAAAAATATCTATGTAATAGTCTGTTTAGTTGTTTTTAAGAATTTATTTTAATCGTGTTTCAATAATTTTACTACTTCAAATTTTAATTCTTATTTTATATTTTTTGCAATTTTACATAAAATCTCTGCATGCTTGATCCACTTTGTTGGAAACGCTCTATCATGGATGTAAAGATAAACCTTTTGCTGTTAAGTTTGAAGTTGTAACTAAATACTAAAATGTGTATAGAAAAATACAGAACTCAATTTATAATTATCATTCAACCAATATAACAAAATCAATCTAATTTCAACTTATAAAGTCACCGTATCATCATAAATGTTTGTATCAATACAACTTTATTTTCTCAGTGCCACCAAATATCAATGTCACAATGTTCTTTGATTTACTCGAGAAGAAAATATAGTGTATAAATACAACAATATGTTATGATTTGTTTTAACATTTAAAAATTAGGTCATAGATTTGTTTCATTTTATGTTTTGTTACTGTTTATTTTTATTATAGTACTAGCTGTTTCCCGCGGCTTCGCACGCGTCTCTTAAGCTTTGCCCGTATATTTCTTTGCCTTCAAATAGTGTTTGGATATTTTAATATACGTAACTACTGTGTTGTAATTGCAGTTTATAATGTGCAGGCGCTTTGATAACTTTTATATCTTGCAGTACAGCCTGGTGGTTAGTTACATCAATGGGCATTGCGTATAAACCTTCTACATAGAAAAATACAAATTTTCATAGTGATCGGTCCAATAGTTTCTGAGTCTATAAAGGACAAACACACAAACATTCATTTTTATATATTATGATTGCAGAAACAGTTTAAACAAAATTTGTCGTTTCTCTTAAGCTTACTCTATGCTTTAAAACTATAAGTGTAAAGAAATTTATATATAAATATATTTTTTGTCGCATTATATATGCTTACAAAGAACAGCTGATTAAAAATTTGAAAAGACTCTTTCACTTAATAACATATGTTTGCTGCAATGCATTTCTTACGGGTATTTCTGTAACCAGTGGGGCGGAATCCTGAATCGGGAAAGGGATAAAAAGTATCCTATAACCTTCTACAGATCAAGACGAACATATTAAAAAAAATTAGGCGAATCCGTCCAGCCGTTTGTGAGTGATGCTGTTACACACGAACAGTTTCATTTTTATATATATAGATAGCTATACATTACGGATTATAAAACTTTAAGAAAGTATTTTACTAAACTCACATAACCACCGGTGATCGTCAGATATCCTAGATTTTAGTAAAACCGGAGCTGTTAAAAATACCCTGTGATACTAAGGAAAGAAGAAAAGTTATTTTTGCATTCTCTGTGTTCTACTTCCAGCCCGTAAGATTTCACAGTAAATTGGCATTCAAATGTCACCATCGCACTTCTTGTTCGCCACTCTGACCTCATTATCTTTCCAACTTTGCGAATTCAAGCTTAAGGATATTATCGTGTAGGATTTACTGCATTACTTCTAAAACTTAGGAGCAGTTAAACTTCTACCACTTTTGTTGGTAAAAAGTATTGCCTTTCTACTAGGTATGCACTTACACCACTATCTAATTACTTTTCACAATGTAACGCAATTTACTTGGTTTATCAATACTCAAATAAGTTCACACAAGTTGTTTCCGTAACGAAATATAATTGAGATATGCTTGTGGTTTGTGTGCACTTTAGCGAAGCCTTTAGAGGGGTTAAACTAATTCATATATGTCTCTCCATCTATATGTCTTTCATATGGGTCCATAGAATTGAAATATTGCATTAATCTTTTTTCTATATAAGTAACATCGAGTTAGATTATAGTGCATGTTATTCTATAACATTCAAACGAACATTATTACATTGGTACTATAGCTAATTCTGATGATTCTAGTTGTCATCAGAATTAGCTTATTTTCGTTTGAATTGCGTTTTTCTAAACTCAGAATTTATAAATGTTTAAACAAACTGAGTATAATTATATGACATATTGACATTATGTACCCTTATATATTATCTAAAGAAATTATGCATGCAATCTCAGTGAAGCCTATTACGTAACACGTAGGTGCTTATCCGTATCTTCTTAAAATTGTATTACCACAATAAAATTCTGTATTGCTTTTAATGGAACACATCCATGGTGATTGAAATAGTTTTATTTTAAATGACGTTTGAAGTAAGGTCGCTGTGTAGATTCAGACTGTTCATTGGACTTAAATTTCATACCATTAACTATTGAGTTCTTTAAATAATAATAATTTTGATTTATTTTCTGTTTGGCGTAAAAATATTTTCTGGATTCCACTTATAAACTTGAAATTTTAGCACATTTCAGTTCTTAGCATTAAAGTAATATTTTAAAACATGAAAATGTTACACATTTAAAGAAGAATACTTTTATAAAGTATGACTATCCATAGTTTATAAGGCGTTATCAAAATAATTTCTCCAGCCACTTTATGATACCTGAGTACAGGGATCGCCTTACTCTGAATGAACGCATCACTATTTTATCAGCACAAGCCCTTGCAGGGTACCACTTAATTGTCTGGGCGAGAAATGGACCGGTCTCATTGCACTATGTTCGTTCATTTCCAACTTCTTTGTTTTTATGTACGCATAGAGATAACTTCGTACTAGTAAGTTTTTGGAAATAATCAATATCTTTTATAACGTCTATCAACTTTATTGTTAAAAGTTTATTTTTGGTGATAGAAGGATTATGAACGTAATGTAAATTTTCAAACATGTGAAATCAGTCAACGGTACAAGAAATCAGTAAAACAGGGTTTTTTTAGATAACACCTAAAGGTCTGTTCAGTTTATAATAATGTGTGATTTACTTTTAATAAATACACTTTTTAGAAATACTCTGCGTGGAGATGGCACAAGAAATGATTTTTGTGATTCCTCTTCTGGTCACAATCCTCTGGAACGATTTATGTCTTTAACCTAGATTGTGGTTATGTGTTGGGTTAGTTATCAGATTTCAGATCTTGAAACGAAGTGTTACTAATTTCTTAAATTATTACTGATTTCTCGTATTACTATAGTGTCTATTACTATATTACCGTAGTGTCCAAAAGATGTTTAAAATTTATATCAATGTTAATAATAAGCTCTAAATTTGTTTATTGCGAGTTCTGCACGCTTGTAAAAAGGGTACTTAAACTTAATATTAATATTTCAAAACTGTATTTGTAATACAACTTAAAGCCTAAAGTTTCATGTTGATTTCTGATATTCAAAACAGTTATTCTAGAAGTTTAGGCAGAATTAGTCGGTTACTATCAAGATCTAATGTAGTATTAGATTGAAGAGGTAGGGCACAACGTCCGAGCCAACTGTCAAAGTTCATATAGTGTAACTAATTTAGCTTCTAGTTGTAGTTATAACTAGTTGTTATTTGATCCCTGTTGTAGTTATAACTATAATTGTTGTTGAGCCCTATTGTCTGTGGATGGTATTACAATGAAATTGTTCAATTTTACCAGTAGATATAAAAATGTTGTGAATGGAAATTCGTTTTTTACGAACCACAAAAGTAAGAATTTGGTTGAATTTTAAACCAAAATTTTAAATCAAATGAGATATTTATGACAGTGTGATATAAATAAATGTAATTTATTGTTATTGCACATAAAAATGAGTTATAATTAAGAATAAATCTAAAAACGTCATCTAGATATGAAAAACAAACTCACTACCTCCAATAAACTACTTTCAAGAGGAACCTCTAAATACAATTCAACAGAAAACTAAAAACGTTTTAAATATATTTTAACTAATACGAAAACACAGAATATTCATAACATATAGAACCAGCAACAAATTGCAGAAAACACTAAACCGACTATTGTCAAACTAGATATTTATTCCAGTTCAGATGCTTGCATATTGAACTGCAATGTAAACATTTTTACATAGGTCAATTGGAAAGAATATTTAAACCCCGCTTTAAAGAGTACATTTTCAGCCCTTAATAAAACTTACGTTTTCAATTCGCTGACCATCTGAATAATTATAACAAATTCTTATACAAGCTGGCAAATAATATAGAAATATTACATCATTGCTACAACGGACAAAGATAAAATAGATTACATATTATTATAATACAATAAAATTACAAATAATGTAATCCTATAGTTGCAGTAAGGTTTCATGACGTCTATATTTCTCTGCCATGTTACAAAGAATATCATGTCTATTTGAGAGTAATGAAACTAGAATAACAGTGACACTGTTGGGATAAAAGCATTATAGTGTCAGAAAGTCTTGCCAACTATCCATCACAGTTTTCCCCACAGTGACCACAATAACCTGAAATATCCAATGAGTTACTTTATGACCTGAATATTTACTATTGACTCTACTTTCCTTCAAAAATAGACCATAGATCATAATATTAATGAATAATGATTCTTATTGGCAATAAATTGGGATAAAGTGAAGTATTATTTTATTAGAAATCATAATACTTAGATAATTACGTAGAATATTTAGAACTCCAAAAGTATATAAATCGTCGTTTAAATGTTCATTTCGTCATAGCGGCCCTACGTTTTTTTAATAAGCTACCCTTGTCAATAAAAGAATCGGTAGGTCTAAGAACTTTTATCAGTAAGGTAAAAAGATGGTTGTTTTCTTTGAGTAATTTGTAATTATTTTTAATTATTGTAATTTAGAACAATAACATTTAAAACTTTATTATTGCTAAAATAGTTTTGATATTTTTTTTTAAATTATTAATTGTATTGCTTTATTAAATATAACAGTGTAGTGGTGGCTGTATAATTTAATGTGTTTGTAGTGTGATACAAAGAACAGACGTCGCAGTGAGCGGCTCTGTGTCATTCAATTAAAAATCTGGACTCTAGCTTTTTGTTGTTATTTTTTTGGCAATCTGGCCACAATACTTGTAAACGTGGCTAGTTCTTATTCCGTAGAAAGAGTTTTTGTTTAGCTTAAATATTTGCTGGTATTAAAATGTATGTATATTGTTATGGCGAGAGCTTACAGAGATCGAATTCCTGTCACTTTATACTTTAAATATTATATACTTTCAAAGTTAATTGTGTTTGTTTATTTTACTATATTTTTTACTAAGCTTCAAAATTGTCACATTTCCATTCTTTTATGATCCTACAATAATATGGAACCAATGCGCATTTTAAAATGTGATATTTTAGAACTATCTCATCTAAAGCCCCTTTCAAAAAATTACCAAAGAGGCTTCTTCTATCAATTACTATTACAGAGCTCTACTATAGTGACAACGGGATGTTTCATAAAAAAATTTGTACAAATGTTGGGTTTTATTTTCCCATTTGTCAGCATTTCATACGGCTAAACGTTAAAGTGTTTTTTCTCTGTTCTTCTTTGTTCATTTGTTATTTTGTCATTTTACCTTTAGGCTTGTTGTACAAGTGAGGAAGGATCCAGATTTTAAGTTGTCAAATGTAGTTTTTTACTGATACGAGAACTACGGAAATTATTGTACTTAGCAGCCTGTTATCTATTAATATAGTAATCAATACATCCTTCTGAAACAAAGAAACAGATTAAGAAGAAAACTCAAATAACCTCCCTCGATGCGTTCTCCGTTTATTATTCAGAAATGAGCGCGTTAGCATTTCATACACGTCAGCCCCCCGAGGGTCGTACATAATTGTGCCTCCACAGAAGTAGAATAGTTCCATTTATGCCGTCTTTCATTTTACAACCCTTCATATCGTTAAATAAAATTTAATTGATGTGTTAAACTATTAAGAGAACTTTAAGAAACTTTAAATATTGCTTTAATAATCCAGATATGTTTTACAATGTTCTTAAAGCCCTTAATGCAAGAACTATCCTAGAATTTTTTTTAATTATGAAAAAGTTTATAAAAATAAATTTTTTCGTTTTCCTATTTATTTCAAGCATGTGTCAGCTTAAATAATTTATAATAATATATAAAGTTTATTTAATTGTGAAACCATAAGCTAATGCTTATTGATATGACGTGACAAACCGATTTGAGGCTTTTTTTCAGATGAGATTCGACGCTGTAGTCTGTTAACTTTGATATACATACAAAAATTTTAAGCCAGCCGTACTGGCAGCCATTTTGATTTCAACTCTATAAGAACATGGTAAACTTGAAACACTTTTTTATCCTATCCACACCTATGAGTTAATGCTTTTATAAGGGTTAGCTTTTAGGATATCAATAACATGTAAAACAGTATAAATTTATTATGTATATATTACAATATATATAAATAGAAAGGTTTTCGAATGACTGATCGACAGAAATGATCATTTCTTATAACAGGCTGTGAATGTATTTCTTAAAAAGATAACGTTTCTAAATTGTTATTTTTTATTTTGTTTAATAAAATGGCACACGTAATTCTTTAATATCAAAAGTTTAATACTGTCTATTAATGTTATATATATTATAATGATACTTTTTAACTTTCATATATTACAATAAACACTGACTTGTACATAAATGTAAGTTGATTCACCTTTTTTTATATTGAATAAAATAACTTATATTTGTGGTAGTTTCAAAGCATGATAAACGTCTCCAACAAATTAGTTCAAATTTGAAAATTCTATGACGACTTAATGTAATTTTAGAAAAACATACAATATGTATTAAAATATATAGTGGTAGAACTGAAACACGATTAAAATAAACTTTTGAAAAGAACTAAATAAGTTCATGCATAGTCATTTAAAATGAAAGTCCGGTAAATAAAAAATTAGACAAATAACTTTACTTAGCTACTAACTTAACTAACGCTCTGCATCCAATGGAGACACATGCACCATTACCGTAATTTTTTCTATGTAGAAATAAACCTTCATATAATTTGTGAGACTCTAGATAAATTCTTTTTCAACATTTTGTGACAAACAGAATTATGTATTGTATTGTATGTATTGTATTATGGAAATAAAATACATATGTTAAAACTATACATATATATATAAACTATAAATGGAAAGGCAGTCATAGGGCTGATCCCCAGAAGAAGTTATTACTTATTATAACGGGCTGTGAATATATATCTTGAAAAAATACCTCTCTAAATTGTTAAATGGTTAATTTTTTTATTTTTAAATAGTAAGAAACACTCAATTCTGTTACATATAAGTTTTTATAATTCTGTTAATTTGATACATATTTATTGTTTTAATAAAATTAAGATATTACAGTTATCAGTGACTTCTAAATAATAATTAGTAATAAATATTTATACATTTTTATTATTATCATTTGTTCAAGTTTATATAATTGGGTCAGTATTATTTTAATTTCCATCTTGTATTTCCGAAGTAATTACTTCATATTCATTGTCATTATATTTAAAACAAATTAAATTATGTGTTTAAGGTAACTGAATTAAAAAATAAAATTTCTTGAATGAAATATTGCTAAATACCTTCTAAATACAGCATTTATTGTCGTTTTTATCTCGTTTTTCATACGATTTTTAAAATGTTTTTGTTAAATTTAATTTATATTTTTAAAAGTCAATTAGTGATTCTTCAGCAAATTTTGTATTAAAATCTGTTTTATGTAACTTATTTTTGTGATTTGTAAGACCAAATGTAATTGAGTAAAGGTTATATTTATAAATACAAGGGCTAATTTCCAGGACTAAATCACACTATGGCTTTGTTAGTTAGAAAAAACCTAATTAATTTATTTTTCATTCTTTTTTAAATCCCGTCAGAACAAAACTATTACTGTACTCAAACATAAATTTTCATTAACCGTGCTAGAATTTTAATTTAAAATCCGATGAGCTTTAAATACTAATATTTAATGATGCTGTAAGTTAATAAATTTTACGTTGGATTCATTAATATATAAATTTGTAGTTATAAATTAGTAGTCCATAACCAGCCAAAAGAAGCAGCTATAGTAACTTTTTTTGCTTATAAAATTTGTAATTTTGTTACGAAGAAACGATAAAATCTATTTCTTAAAATTATTCTTATACAAATATTATTTTTTATTATTGTTACTAAAAAATTTTATAAAATCTATTTCTTAAAATTATTCTTATGCAATTATTTTTTTATTATTGTTACGATGAAAATAATAAAATATTTTGCTTGAAATTGTTTTTATAAAAAATATAATTTACGCAGGTCATGAATAAATAAAACCATATCATTCCCTGAAGCTGCAACTCAACATCTATATACTGAAACAATTTATATTTTTATCTTCAGGCATTTTTATCGATTAAAAGATTGCCTAAGTGTTCTACTTTAAATTTCAGTAGTTTTACGTAGAGTGATAAATATATTATAAATATTTTTGTATTCTGGGAGGTTAGTTAGAGTGCTCCAAATTCAATACGAAAAAGTTTCAAATCCAAACTATATTGCAACACCTCAAATGTTGAATTTTTAATATTTTATTTCATTGTTATAATAATTTTAATGAATATTTTTTTACCTCAAAAATCTTAAATGTTTTTACTTTGACACGAATACTAATTTATTGTTATTGGAAAACTAAATCTTAAAGTTATTATGAAATATAGAATCACGGATAATATATTTGCAAATGTAATCGTTATAATCGAAGATGCTCTCTATAAACCTAAGCTCTATCCAGTATATCTTGCACTGGACATAAAACTCCAATAAGTTAATTCACCGAACTTTATATACTGTCAAGAACTATATAGTAGAGATATGTCAACCGAGATTACTCCTACGGGCTGAAATATCTCCAGGAGTCTGATTTCTCTTGACAGTTCTCTGAATAAGTTGGTGGTTTTTTATTTACGCTGGTAATCTTCAACGGATATAGTGAATCTGCATTTAGAGATGCATATTTAATTTCTCTCGTAATCAATATACTTTTAATTATGGTAGTTAATAATTTTTTCTGCCTGATAGTTAGAAAGTTAAGATAATTATCTGAACCATTGTTTAGTTATGATACCTTAGGTGAACATCGGCCTGTAAATATGTTTAGACATATTTGAAAGACCTAACATATTGCAGTATTGTGAGGTAAGTGGTTTATTCAGTCAAAATGTTGAGATAATCTTCTGGTCAATAGCGGTTTCATTGTGTAAGGTAGATTTGCTCGGTGACCGGTGTTGAGTCAGATTTATTCAACTCGACAAAGGAATCTTTTTCTGAAAACGAAGTTACGATAAATCTACATAAAATACAGTATAAATACATCTTATTCCTCTTGAAAGTATTTAGTATTTATAGTAAGTATAGTATAGTATATAGTACAGTAGTATTTATAGTATATATATATATATATATATATATATATATATATATATATATATATATATATATATATGTGTGTGTGTGTTCTTATAAATTACCCTTTATACAATTTTTTTTTCGATAAACTATATACTTCTGTATATGGAAGGCAAAGATCTCTCTCTCTCCCCCCCCTCTCACTCCCTCTCTTTCTCTCATGGTTTGAACAGAAAAAACCATAGGGCCAATCAACCATTCAACCATAGGGGTTGAAATGGAGTTGCAACACCTAGATGAACTATGCTGTGATTTTTAATTTTCCCATTTGTAGAATGATTAAATTTGGTACACACGTGCCTCACGACTTAAACAGAACAAAATCCTGTGACAAGCCATCTATAGTGGTTGGGACATGTTTGCAACCATAGAAGAACCATGTTTTTTTAACTTTACGATTTGCTAAAACGATTAAATTTTACAAATGTGTACCTGGAACTATCAACAGAAAGAGACAAATTTCTTGCAGATCAATCCCCCCTATGGATTGAATTGTTAGAATAACCAAATTTTTTTTTTCAAATTTCCAGTACATCCTATAACAATGAAATTGTGCACAGATGTGCTTTATCTTCTCGATAGAAAAAGAGTGGGTTTCATGAATATCAAACAGCCATAGGATATGAAATCGGTTAAAGTTTCTTAAACTACATTTAAGTTTAAATTTTTGTATGACACGAACCATCAAAAAATTCTTATCATATTGTTAAACTATGATTACTATAGTATCAAATGAACTATAGATACTTATGAATTAATATAGATTTTAATTTAAGTATTACTGTGTTTTAAAATAATGTATTAGTAACAGTATAAGACAGATGTGGATGAATTTTGAAGTAGAATGTCAAATGTAACGCAATGAGTGGAAGATTTACACTTCGAGCATCATTTGTCGCTGCTGTTGTCTTGAGAGGCGAATGGTTGATCATTAACTCTTAGAAGAAAATATATGTTGTCCGCTCAAACTATTTTAACACTCGGCACCAAAATCAGTTGCCGAAGATTTGAATAGCAATTTTAAACAGACACTTGCTGATTCATTGATGGTAAACAGACAGCAGATGTACACAGCATACTCTGTCATCCCCTCCCTGGATAGAGACAGCCAGGTATATAAACTGGATGAGAGAGAACGGTGAGTTTGAACAGGACAGGTGATCGATCTAACCTGTCAAATTACTCTAAACACATTAATGTCCACCGATGACAACTTTCCGGGCTTGCGTTGGTGGAGAAATGTATTATCGAGTTAATCCTGCACTCAAAATGTAATTGAAAACCCAACACTTGAAGGCTGAAATTGTTATTTATTAGCTGTGCGTCAAATAGCCTATTAGTCGAGGGGCTGCAAATAAGTAATTTATGCGCCTTTCTGTTTGTCACGAAATGTTAAGAAAGAATTGATCTAGAGTCTCAAAAATTATATGAAGGTTTTTTTCTACATATAAAAATTACGGTAATGGTGGATGTGCCTCCATTGGATGCAGAGCGTTAGTTAAGTTAGTAGCTAAGTAAAGTTATTTATCTAATTTTTTTATTTACCGGTCTTTCTTTTTTAAATGACTATGCATGGACTTATTTAGTTCTTTTCAAAAGTTTATTTTAATCGTGTTTCAGTTTTACCACTTTGTATTTTAATACACAAGTTATATTTTTCTAAAATTACATTAAGTCGTCATAGGATTTTCAAATTTGAACTAATTTGTTAGAGACATTTATCGTGCTTTTAATCTACCACATATATAAGTTATTTTATTCAATATAAAAAAGTGAATTAACTTACATTTATTTACAAGTCAGTGTTTATTGTAATATATGAAATTTAGAAAGTATCATTAAAATATGTATAACATTAATAGACAGTATTAAACTTTTGATATTAAAGAATTACGTGTGTCATTTTATTAAACAATATAAAAAATAAAAATTTAACAATGTAGAAACGTTATCTTTTTAAGAAATACATTCACAGCCTGTTATAAGAAATGGTAATTTCTGTCGATCAGTCATTCGAAAACCTTTCTATTCATATATATTGTAATATATACATAATAAATTTATATTGTTTTACATGTTATTGATATCCTAAAAGCTAACCCTTATAAAAGCATTAAATCACAGGTGTGGATAGGATAAAAAAGTGTTTCAAGTTTACCATGTTCTTATAGAGTTGAAATCAAAATGGCTGCCATTACGGCTGGCTTAAACTTTTTATATGTATATCAGAGTTAACAGACTACAGCGTCGAATCTCATCTGAAAACGCCTCAAATCGGTTTGTCACGTCATATCAATAAGCATTAGCTTATGGTTTCACAATTAAATAAACTTTATATATTATTATAAATTATTTAAGCTGACACATGCTTGAAATAAATATGACAACGAAAAAATTTATTTTTTAAAATTCTTCATAATTAAAAAAAAAATTCTAGAATAGTTCTTGCATTAAGGGCTTTAAAGCTGTATCTTAAAGAACATTGTAAAACAAATCTGGATTATTAAACAATATCTAAAGTTTCTAAAAGTTCTCTCAATAATTTAACACATCAATTAAATTTTATTTGACGATATGAAGGGTTGTAAAATGAAAGACTGCATAAATGAAACTATTCTACTTCTGTGGAGGCACAATTATGTACGACCCTCGGGGGGCTGACGTGTATGAAATGCTAACGCGCTCATTTCTGAATAATAAACGGAGAACGCATCGAGGGAGGTTATTTGAGTTTTCTTCTTAATCTGTTTGTTTGTTTCAGAAGAATGTATTGATTACTATATTAATAGATAACAGGCTGCTAAGTACAATAATTTCCATAGTTCTCGTATCAGTAAAAAACTACATTTGACAACTTAAAATCTGGATCCTTCCTCACTTGAACAAAAAGCCTAAAGGTAAAATGACAAAATAACAAATGAACAAATCATAACATAGCGCTGCGACACGCTATATTCTGGAACCACAAAATCCTATTCTCATGTCATGTTTACAACAAACATTAACATCTGGAAACGCACTAACATTAACGCATTATGATCGATGAAAACAAGGAATTTATCATCTAGAGTACTGACAATGATTAGCAAATGTTTTGCTTGGAACGAAAACCATATTTACTGCCGTCAAATTCTATTTAGAAAATATTCAAAGAGAAGAAACACTTTAATGTTTAGCCGTATGAAATGCTGACAAATGGGAAAATAAAAACCGACATTGGTACAAATATTTTTATGAAACATCCCGTTGTGAATTCTATGATAGAAATGTGTAATATTAATTGATAGAACAACACTCTTTGGTAATTTTTTTGAAAGGAGCTTTAGATGAGATAGTTCTGAAATATCACATTTTAAAATGCGCATTGGTTGCATATTTTTGTAGGAACATAAAAGAATGGAAATATGACACTTTTGAAACTTAATAAAAAATATAGTAAAATAAACAAACACAATTAACTTTGAAAGTATATAATATTTAAAATATGGAGTGATAGGAATTCGATCTCTGTAAGCTATCGCCATAGCAATAAACATACATTTTAATACCAGTAGATATTTAAGCTAAAAGTGAATAGTCTACGTATAATCATACAATCCCAATCCTTCAAAGCATTTTCGTTGGATAAAAAACATCTAGATCATGTTGGCCTGTCCAGATCATGAAGAAAATGACAATTGTTATTCTTAAATACAATTGTTTTTAAAATATTAATTACAGACTAAGTTGTCAACTCCTGTACGATAATAGGCATACCACAGGGCTTGACTCTGGGTACATATTTTTATATATTTTCTAACAGCCTTCTAATATTTTCCGTTCATAATGCTTTGTGTTAAGTGTAATGGTTATGGATTTCTGTGTTAGATCTTTTGTATTGTAACCTCAATTATGTAACTGGTTAGTTACATACTAGAGAATAAAATCTGTATATGAACCGGATGCAGGCTTCTAGAAACTGAGATATCGTTTTAAATATCACACGGGAATGATGTTCTGGCACTTCAACGTTCTCATCAGCCGTTTCAAACAATTATACATGAAATTATACGTTTTATGATCTGCCTCAGTAACCTACCTGAAGAATATACATACTCCAAAAAAGTACTACGCTATTTTACTACTACGGTTACTGTTTAGATTATTTTAAACTGTAAGAAAATCTTGGACTGACTAAACTGTTTTACATATAAATTGCACAATAACTGTGCACGAATAAATTACGTAAGTGCAGATACACCAGTGGATAGGGTTTATTACAAAATCCTTCTTCATGTGAAAATATAATTATGCAAAAAGTCTCCAATTATGATTTCTAATAAAATAATACATCACTTTATCCCAATGTATTGCCAATAAGAATCATTATTCATTAATATTATAATCTATGGTCTATTTTTGAAGGAAAGTAGAGTCAATAGTAAATATTCAGGTCATAAAGTAACTCATTGGATATTTCAGGTTATTGTGGTCACTGTGGGGAAAACTGTGATGGATAGTTCGCAAGACTTACTGACACTATAATGCTTTTATCCCAACAGTGTCACTGTTATTCTAGTTTCATTACTCACAAATAGACATGATATTCTTTGTAACATGGCAGAGAAATATAGACGTCATGGAACCTTAATGCAACTGTTGGATCACATGATTTGTAATATTATTGCATTATAATATGTAATCTATTTAATATTTGTCCTTTGTGGCAATAATTTAATATTTGTGCATTATCTGCCAGCGTGTATAAGAATGTATTGTATTTATTCAGCTGCTCAGCGAACTAATAAGGTTTGTTTTAATAAGGGCTGAAATGTGCTCTTTAAAGCGGGGTTTAAATATTCTTTCCACTTGACCTATGTAAAAATGCTTACAGTGCAGTTACAATATACAAGCATCTGAATTGGAATAAATATCTAGTTATCAATAGTATGTTTAATTTTTTTCTACAATTTGTTGCTGGTTTCATATATATATATATATATATATATATATATATATATATATATATATATATATATATATATAAAACCAGCAACAAATTGCAGAAAAAAATTATATAATTAATATCCCGTGTTTTTGTATTCGTTAAAATGTATTTAAGAAGTTTTTAGTATTCTGTTGAATTGTATTTAGAGGTTTCTCTTTATAGTAGTTTATTGGAGGTAGTGAACTTGTTTTTCATATCTCGATGACGTTTTTAAATTTATTCTCGATAAAATAAATCTAAAATATACATATTTTACATTATACATATTAAAAATACATACAATACACACACACACACACACACACACACACACACACACACACACACACACACACACACACACACATATATATATATATATATATATATATATATATTGATTCATATTGTATTCATATTGTTTTTATTTTATTAATATCGAAAAAGATAACCCTTAAAAATGGCTTTTACTTACAAATATGGATAGAATCATAAATGTTTTTGAAGTTTTAAATGTTCTTATTAAGCTAAAATCAAAATGGCCGCCAGTACACCTGGCTTTAACTATTTCTTGTTTGTCTCAGAGTAAACTGACTGTTGTGTCAATCTCAAAATAAGAAGTTAAAGTAAAGAGAAAAGTTACTCTATAATGGAAATTCTCAGTCAACCAAATATATGTACATTAAACATAGGCAGTGGTAAAACGAATGTATTTTATCATTAATGTCTGGTGAATATAATATTAAACGGTGAATATCCTGAAAATCGTGGTGTTACCAAATTCCAGTTCAATATCCGGCAGAAGTTGTTCCATCCCCTTAGGCCGCGCGCTACCCCATAAATACTGTGTGGTGACAATAAAGAAAGGACATTCTTAAATGCTGAAATAAAACTAACCTTCCGTGTCGGATCATTGCATATTCCTAATATTCTTGGCTTTAGATTTGTACTATTTTACTAAAACAGAAAGCGAGAAAATACATATTGCTAATTTAATGAAACTAATCCAATTGCTTTAAGAATTAGATGTACTCGTACCAAATTTGACCGATATTTTAACACTTGGTTGTTTTCCACATGTGATTATATTTACATTCATTTTCCAGTTGGTATCATAAATAAAGAGAAATTCCTAAATTATAACAGTTTTATTTACTATTAATTCGAGATTAATATGTTATAATACTATATAACTGTTACTCCCTTTCGCTTCCACAACATAGAAGACCGTGTCAATGTTGAAGAAGGAGAAGACGAAGAAGAAAAACAATCTACATAAAATAAAAAACGAATCATATTGGTGTATTAATTTAAAGATACGTCAAAGGTTACGAATATGTTGATAACCTTACTATAGAATTGCCAATAACTATTTTACTTATAATGGCGCCCTTTTCTCAACCTGAAGATTTCCAGAAGAAATGGAATATATATATACACTTTTGCGTCATTTGCAATGAACATTGGATTATCCTGCAAGCTAAGGGAATTTTTATTTTCACGATAACATACCCATAGTGTCATCACAAATAGAAGGAAAGTTGAACTTGAACCATTGGAAAAGTTTTCCCAAGTATTTTCAAATGAGTTCACTATCTCAGGTTCTTCCAGGAAGTGGTCTTCGTCCAAAGATTGGATCACGGAAAGGAATGCTCGGAACAAACACATTAGGAGCGAGACACTCCAGTGAGCTTTCAGGCCATGTTTGTGTTGCAACGCGGGAAACAAACAAACAAAGCCGGGCTGCAAACAATGGCTTGATCTAGTGTGGTGATTAGTTTGAAAGGACTTTTCAACTGGGCGGTGGAGGCTGTTGCTATTTCGGAATAAACACGTTCAACATCGGTCATGGCGTGGCGTAGCGTTGCTATAGTTTGGTAGATTGTGTGATGATTGGTAGATATAAGCCGATCACTTAGGATAATGCTAGAGAGATAAGGAAATACAACTTTGCATAGGGAAATGAAATAGCACAAAATAGCTCAATTTTCTTTTTCGAAAATTTAATATATTATAAATGAGTATCAATTAATCCCAACACATAATATCCTGTTTGATCCAGTACCCGTCAAAAGGAAAATTAACGATCGTTTTTGTAGGCATTTATTGAAAACAACCTGTAAATGAAAAGTGTTATATGTTTTATTTATTTTCTTGTCATTATAGAATGGTCATACATTTTAGGATTTTGCTAACTTCTTATTTGTATTCAAATATAGCCATATATTATGATCTACAGAACTTTAAGAATGTATTTCACTAAACTCGTATAATCTCCTATGATCGTCAGATATACTAGGTTTTTGTAACCCAACCTGATAAAAATACCCTCTGCTCCTAAGGAAAAGAGAATTGTTATTTTTCGCATTCTCTGTGTGTTACTTCCAGCCCGTGAGATGTCCCACTAAATTGGCATTCAAGTGTCACTATAGGACTTCTTGTTCGCAACTCTGACCTCATTCTCTTTACAACTTGGAAAACTTAAGATTAAGGAAATAATCTTGCACGACTTATTGCATTATTTCTAAAACTTAGGAGCAATTAAACCTCTACTGTTTTTATGGCTAAAGAATATCACCTAACTGTTGAGCATGCATTTATACCATAGTCTAATTACTTTTCACTGTGTTTGGAATTTACTTCGTTTATTGGTATTCAAATATGCTTACGCAACATATTCCCGTAAGAAAATACAACTTGAGATATGCTTGTGATTGGCTGAACGTTAGTAAAGCCATTACTGTTGATAGAACGATTTTCTATCAGCCTGTCCGTATATCTGTCTCTCCACAATATAGTCCTATAGATTTGAATTTTTGCAAGAATCTTCATTTATACATAAGCAAAATCGAGTTAGAAGATGGTGCATGTCACTCGATGACATTCTAATGAACATTATTACATCGTTATCATTGCTAATTTGTTTGACAACTAGAAAATCGCAGGATACTTAAATTAGTAAACAAACTAAGTACAACCATACGGCATATTGACACTATGTAACCTAATGATTGAGCCATAATAATTATAGAAGCTATCTCTACAAAGCCTATTACATGCCACCTTCTTTATATTTTACTGCAATGGTAAAATTCAATATTTTTTTTTAACAGAAGACATCCATGGTGCAAATTAGGAGTGATTGAAATTGTTTTATTGTAAGTAACGTTAGAAGTAAAAGTCGTTATTTGGTCTGTTGATTGTCCTTTAATTTTGTGACATTAAATATTAAGTTCTTTAAATAATAATATTTTTTATTTATATTCTAATTGGCATAAAACTTGTTCTGGATTTCTCTTATAAACTTGAAACTTTTGCACATTTCTGTCCTTATAATTAAATTCATTCCTGGAACATTAAAATGTACGCATTCTAAGAACAATACTGTTATAAAGTACGTCTATCCATAGTTTATAAGGTATTATTTAAATAATTTCTCCAGCCACTAGGTATATGATACCCACTCGGGATATATAGGGATCGCATTATTCTATATGAACGCATCACTATTTTATCAGCACAAGCCCTGCAGGGTACTACATAATTGTCTGGCCGAGAAGTGGGGCGGTTTCATTCCACGTGGTTCGTTCATTTCCAACTTCTTTGTTTTATGTAAGCCTGAGGATAACTTCGTACTAGTAGGTCTAACCCGTCAATTGTGCTTAATTTTAAAGACAAATATGAATTTTGTAAGTCATCTTTTCTAATCCAGTATAGAAAAAAGAGGTTATTTTAATCAGTGTATTTCATATTTTTTTAATATTTCTAATATTTCGATTCCTGAAAAATTTTGGTAACAATCCTTATCTTTTTAACATCCACATTCTTCTTCGATAAAATACATGTATAAATGTCTAACAATACACTCTAAACTTGTTTATAGCGAGTTTTTCACGCTGCTAAAGAGGGTACGTAAAGCTAATGTTAAAAGTACTAAATTTTATTTTGTTACAACTAAAAACCGAAAGTCTCAAGAGTAAAAAAATGTCAGCTGTCAATTACTAATATTATAAACTCTTATTCTTTTAAAAGTTTAGACAGAATATGTCGGGATAATTTTCAAGATCCAACGTATTAGATTAAAGCGGGAGGAAACCACGTCCATGCTAACTCTCGAAGATCATGTAACATTACTATTTTAGTTTCTAGTTGTAGTTATAACTAGTTTTTGTTTGTTCCCTGTAGTCCCCTAGTATCGTTGGTAAACCAATTGTCTGTGGATGATATTACACAACATTTGTTAAATTTTATTAGTAGATTTAAAAAAGCTTGTGTATCAAAATTAATTTCTATGAAGTTAATCAAAAAAGTAAATGTGTGGTTGGAGTTTAAACTCTTTAAATCAAATAAGACGTTTATTATAGTGTGATTTAAATAGACTTAATTCATTATATTTTACTCATACAATCGTGACAAATATGTTAAAATTTATATTTTTTTCTGTCATCATTTTCTACTAATGTTATATTACAATGATTATTGTCTGTTATTATAAAACAAAGGGAATACAACTTTTTTCATTTCTCTCATGTTTAGGTTTCAATGAGAGGATTTATTGCATATTATAATGTAATAACATTGCAAATCATATGATCCTATAGTTGCAGTAAGGTTTCGTGACGTGTATATTTCTCTGCCATGTTACAAGGAATAACATGTCTCCTTGTGAGAAATGAAACTAGAATAACAGTGACACTATTGGGCTAAAAGCATTATAGTGTCTGAAAGGCTTGCCAACTATCCATCACAGTTTTCCCAACAGTGAACACAATAAACTGAAATATACCACGACTTACTTCATGACCTGAATATTTACTGTTGATCCTTTTTTATATACTATAATTTATAATAACAACGAATAATGATCCTTACCTGCAATACAGTGGGTTAAAATGAAATATTATTTTATTTAAAATCGTGATAGGTGACTATTTGCATGATTCTATTTCCCATGAAGAATAATTTTGTAATAAACACTATCCAATGGAGAATCTGCACTTTCATAATGTATTCTTACACAGTTAATAAAAAAACTATGGGATTTCTAATAGTTATCTGGGCATTATCTCGACAGCAATTTTAGTAGTAAAGTAGAGTAGTTCTTTTTAGGAGCATTCATGTTCTTGAGATAGGCTACTGAGACAGATCACTGGACACGTGATTTCACATTGAACCTGTGATTTCTTGCATAATTGTTTTATAAGGCTAACGAGGATTTTGACGTTCCAGAAAATCATCCTCGTGTAATATCTATGACGATATTATTTCAGATTTTAGAAGCCGGCACCCGGTTCATATACATATGGTAATTTCCAGTATGTAAATTTCCAGTTAATATTAAAGATTTGCCAAGAAATTCGTTATTAGTTAAAACTTTTCTAGATCAACAGAATACGATCAAAATTATTTTTCAAACAAACTCAAAAATGGCAATATTAATCACGTGTTTCCAAGAGGCATGGTCCATCGAATATACTGCCTACTCACTCAGTGTAACCCTAGTTACAACACGAGTTGCTAAAAGGCACCATATAAGTGCAGCTGATAATTCCATGTAGCTGTTTTTTACTAATTGTTAACGGTAAGATTAGTTTTGAATCAATTCAACACTACACCGTTAATTATTTATCTAATTAGTATCTGATCTTAATACTAATTAGATAACCTAACGTTGGTTTTTTACGTTTTGAAAAAATTATGAACGGTCGTTGGAAAATAAATAAAAGACTGGAGCCAGAGTCGAGCCTTGTGGCACTACCTAGTCCTTAATAAGCATATTACGTAATACTATAATGGTTTTTTGATTACACTGTATAAAAATAAAATTCTACTTTATAAGTAATTTAAATCTTCAAAAATGATGATGGGTACATCTGTCATCCTCATCATAATCTAAACAGGTCAAAATATGCTCCACAAGTTCTGAGAAATCAAATAAGATTCATATTTTGCAAATAAATGCATGTTTTCTTACAACCATAAGCCTTGATAAGTAATGAAGTTCTAAATGTCTTCGATAAATAACATTCTCTATTTAAGAATAATACTACACCTATACAGTTTTAACTTCAAATCTGTTCTGGTATAAAAGATATATGTTTTGTGTGTTAAAGTGCGTACGAAGATATCATTACATCGTACTTTAATTTTTTTATTGTTTCAAAGTTAATGGTGTTTATAATAATTACTATAATTTTTACTAAGTTAGAAATGTATCACATCTCCATTTAATCTTTTTCTTACAATAAGATGTGACCAGTATGAATTTACAAAATATGATTTTTTAGAATTATTAAATTTACAGCCCCTTTTCCGAAATTGCAAGTATTTAATTTCTATCAGTTATTATAAAAGAATTCTATTATTAAAGGCGCAACAAGTTTGGTGTATGGAAAAAATCTATGTACCAAAATTGGTTTTTATTTTCCTATTTGCTAGCATATCCTACGGCTAAACATTAAAACTTTTTCTGCCTCAATATTCTCTAAATAGAATTTGGCAGTAAATGGTTGAGAGGATTTTTTCCAAACATACAAAGTGGCTAATCTTAGTGAGCCTTGTGATCTAAATTATGTATTCCATAGCCTTCATAGATCATAACGCGTTAATGTAAATGTGTTTTTACGTGTTAATGTTTGTTGTAAACTTGGCCCAAGACTGTGTTTGTGGTTGCTCGTTAGACAAGTCTGACTAGTTTGTCTCAGCGCTATGTTATAATTTGTTTACTTAAAATATTTTGTTATTTTACCTATAGGTTTTTTGTCCACGTGACGAAGAATCCAGATTTTTAGTGTTGAAACGTAGTGTTTACTGATACGAGAAAGATAGAAATATTTCATAGCAACCCTGTTATCCATTAATATAGTAGTCAGTACATTCTCCTGAATACAAAAGATCCAGAAGAGAAGTCAAATAAGCTCCCTTGATACGTTCTTAGTATATTATTCAGAAACGATAAGCATTTTCATACAAGTCGACCCCCACGGGTTGTATATAATTGTGCCTCCAGAGAAGTAGGATATATCCATTTCACGCAATATTTCATTTCACATCATTCGACATCGTTAAATAAAATTTATATATCATTCCTGTGAAAAATTACTATTTAAAAGGTGATTTTTGATAGAACTTTTAGATCTTTCTTCAACAATCCAGATTATTCAACGATGTTCTTTGTGATACTGTTTTAAAAACCTTGATGCAAGAAGTCTTCTAGAAGCTTGTTTTAACTTTAAATTTTTATAAACTAGTTATAAAATTTTGCACTGTTCTATTCACTTTCAGAATGAGTCAGCTTGAAGGATTGTAGTTAATAATAATAATTATAAGGTCAATGTGACTTTTTTATCCATATGCTACGGTTTATTTATATGACGTGATCAAAACTATTTGAGCCACTACCAGTAGTTAGGTATAAAGAGAATGGTCACAGCTAAAATAAGTATAGTAATCATTGTACTTAGATTCATACAAAGGTGGTAATTCGACGACGTTGACACAGGTCACCTACAGTGTTAATAACAACACAGATAGTTAATTTATCTTTAACCTTTTCGCACTTTAAACTGTTCGATTTTCCAGAGGTCTCTTGCCAACAAGATGTCTGTGAATCCTACTATGATCGATTTAATCACATCCGTTAGTAAGATTTGTGAAAGCGGAATATTATATGAATAAGAGTAACTTAATTGTCTCAGCGTATATCATGCACTTGTGTTAAAGTTTGGACACCATAACCATATGAGGAAGAGTGTCTAGCTTGATTGGCCTAGTCAATTGGACCGCTGTTGGAGAGTTGATACGGATGCACTGATCCTTCCTCGCAAATCTCTTGTTTGCCAAATTTTAGAATACGTCTTTTGGTAACCAGAAAACTTTTTCCCATTAACAGACACATACAAAGATTGTCTGTAAAATCCCTAGATCGTTCGTTTCTAAGCGAACTACTTCCAAGAATGTCATGTCCTTCAGCTCTGACATAAAAATATCAGACCTGACTCTTCCGTACAGTCTGTTTAACAACACAGTGAAGAATTCTCCCCATTGGATTATTACGACTGTGTATTATTATTTTTGAGATTTCATACCTTACTGTTCTTACCACCGCTTAGAATTCGTTTCGTGTGCATTTTCTGTAATTATATTTTATTCTAGTACTCTACATTACAGTATTTCTTTTGTCACGTTGTATAGTCTTACACATAATTTGTTAGTTACTTATTGGTTATTACTACATTATAGGCCATTTTGTACTGGATTCAGAGTATAATTTTGGCAATTCGGATATCATTCATAACAAGTTAACAAACACAATTATAAATTCTAAGAAGTTTGTACCCATTACTGTGTAGGACCAGAATTCAAGTTGTGATGTGGCAAACAGAATTCACAAATCAGGAAGCAATATTCAAATTAGGAACTGGACTGGGAGTACAAATATTCAACCCACTAGAGGTCCGACGTGTATGCAATACTAACACGCTAGTTTCTGGATAACAAACTTTGTATGCATCGACGACCACCTTTAGCACTTCGGGAATTGTTCTCAACTGTTTATTTTTAGAAGAACACGACAGTTAAAAAATTACTAACTTCTCACTAACTTGAAATTGGCATTTTTAGAATCATAGCAACAGGCTTATTTTTGTCAATGTCTTGACAAGTATAAATTCTACAGGTTATTTATTTTTGTAGCACAAACTGCTGAGGTTTGGAGAGTGTTCGAATGGTGCTACAAAGTCAAAAGAAATTAATTGAATCTGCAAACGAAAATATTTTAATATGTTTTAGCAATAATGTTCCGCAGAATTTCAGTAAACGTTCTTTGGTTAATATAGTATAAACCCTTCTGCCAACGTCGGGTAAAACTGATGACGTGAAAATTTTATTGAAACGTTGGCAACACTGTCACATTAAGAGCTTATAATTTTAACGTCTCATAGATTAGCTTTATCTAAATTCAAAGGGAAATGTATCTAAATTCAATTATTGACAGTTCAGTATTAAATAGAACCTATAATTTAGAGGTGTCAGGTTCACGTGGTAAGAAGTGCCAAAACTAAAATGTTCAGATTCACGCCGTGTTGGGTGTTGTTGTTATACGGTCTTATTATATTAAACTCCGATTATTTTTCTAGCACTAACAGCTGTTTCTATGCTTAAAGAGAAGTTAAATACGTTTTATAATGCTCGACATACGCGCTAGTTCTCGTTGCGTTTTAAGTAACTCAGAACACAGAGTAAGAAACTAGTTAGTAACATATCTAAATCTCACTCAGCTAGTACACATACTAAAAGGGATCATTATATTTATAAATGTAGATTTTTAGATTTTTCTTCAATCCAGTTAGTACCTGTTAAATTTTCAAAATATTTATTTGTATTTATGTGTTGTTTTATATAGGTACTTAAAGTTATGATATCGTTGTTTTACCTCTAATAAACTTTCTACTGACTTTTTTATATTTATACTTTGAAAGGTTCATAATGGCAGTATTTTTCAGTGTTACCTCTTTTATTTACTTTATTTTTATTTATTTCTTAAGAGTTGAATCAGTTATAAATTCTACATATTTATTATTATAGTCTACTCTTTAGCATACCCATCGGTAGATGAAGCTATTATTCATCTTAGTTATTCACAGTCAAAATAAAAAATCAATTGATGAATTTATTATTTAGTACGTTTTATTCCTTTGAAGTTTCATTGTCATCGCAGGATCCCAGAGTAAGAGTGAGGATTGTAACGAACTTGCTGACTTATTCACTGTAATATACGTGATTCATGATAAAAAGGTCTGGAAACCCCCATTGTTCTTGGCCCTTAAAGGACCTTTACGTTTGCTTCAGGAGTGACCGGATTTTCAGGGTACACAAGGTTGGTGGTATGGGCTTTCTTTCGAGATCCCATGAGGAGAGAACAAGCTTTATATGTTAAATACCTTAGAAGAAAGGGATGCTAGCTCTAGTCTGGCCTCTTCATGTCGAAATGTGCAGTCTGAGAAATGTACAGTACAATATTGCGTGTTTGTGTCAGGCAAGAGGGTAGCCAGCGAGGTGGTCCATGGGGTCTAGACCCCCCATTTTGTTTCCCTGGTGACGTTCATGGGGTCAGGCAATCTATTTGTAATTTGTATGTATTATTTGACATTTATATTATGTTATGACAAAACTCTTTAACAAGTTAAGCGTCAAGGAGACTATAGATGACCATGAGTCTATAAGGAAAGAAACTCTGAGTGAAAGGAATGTAGAGGACGAAACAGTAAAACGCGCTTGTTTCAGACGAGCTGTGAGCAGGGCCATGTGTTTCTGTGCGAGACACTAACACACTCCGGCTACAAACAATACCTTGATCTACTTCTAAAACATCTGGCCTACAAGGTCTTGTTGGTGCTATGGGAATACCTCATAAGGAAACCACAGTTCTCTGAAGCATTAGGCTATGCTTAAATACAATATAAACTCATCATTAAACATTGCATTATCATACTTAGTAATGCAAGAGTTTAGGTCAACTATTTTGAAACACTATTTTGTAAGTACTGAGGATAGGTATAGTACGTATAAACCTATATACGGTGCGGTAAAGCGATGTCAGTTGGTAGAGTAATAAACAGTCCAGCGCACAATCAAGAGTTACGAGTTGCCGCGCTATAGCGCATAGAGTGAGCGTATTATGAGCCCGAATTCCAACCACACCATTGACTTTTATTAGCGGTGATCTGGATCATAGCCAATTGGGACTCTAAAAAAGTTTTATGGAGGAATTTTTCAAGCTATTTCTTCAGGCTCATCCAGTTACAACAAATAGTTATAATTATTAGCTTGCATTCGTGAAATAAAACTAAATAAATCGATGGTTAAATGTTCCTCGTCAATTAAAAATTGTCAACTTGCAAAGCACACCGATGACTTATGCGGTCAAACTACACGTAATGGGAATATCCGTTTTAAAGAGAAAACTAATTCCGTTAGCAATTTCACATCATTTGACGTTCCAACATTTTTTTTATGTTGGCAATTATGTTTAAGACCTATGCAACCATAAGGAATTTAGATCAGTTGTGTAGACAACGGGTTTGAGTTTAGAGTGTATCCCTATTAGAACCAATTATTCATTACGATGAACAAGAATTCGCCATTTAATTGTATACTTTAGGTTTCATTGGTGTTTTAGCAGTCGTGAAGATACACAGATTTAACGTGATGCAGTAATGTTATAAAACTAAAAATAATATCTCCAAACTTGAGAATCAGCATGTTTACAACAGCAGTGACCCCAAAAGATGTAATGACCGTGTTAAGTCAACAATGGTGAAGTACAACACTTCAGTATTGACGTTCATTGTGTCTGTTTCCATAGTAAATCCATCCCTTGTCATCTGCAGTACACTGTAGACGACAGGGTATATACTTGAAATCCTCGTATATCCTGCAAGTTCAATATCGGACAGGATGGTAGTCTCCACCCTCCTCCCGGGTCTACCACTGTACAAGGACCTCTGCTTAGAAATATTGAAGTAAATATATCTGTTGTTTTCATAAAACTGCCATGTATTGTTAGTGTCTCGAGGCTATTGTCTTATAATACGATATTATGGTGGAATTCTTTATTCCAAAGTTCCTATAGTAAATTTTACTATCAATTCTAGACCTAAAGGCAATTTTAGATTAATTCTAAATCTCAAGGTCATTTCTATAATGAATTCAGATACTTGAATAAATTCACATTTAAGGCAATAAATTAGCGTTTGAGAGGTTAACTTTTGTTGAATTATTTGCAGATCTAAAATTATTTGCAAAAAAAATGTAATAATAATATATTTATTATCAAAACATATTACACAATTTCTAAATGACACTTCTAGGGATAAAAAGATTATATTATAATCCACAAGGGGGACACGAATTGAATCAAACCTTGCCAGTGCTTTTAGTTTGTTGCGTATAGTTTGTTTTAATTGTACATAATTATCTGTTATTGTTAAACTAAATATTTTAATAAAAAAAAACAGGTAGATTACGTAAATGTTAAATAATACTAAACTAAATTATTGTAAATTCATGCCATTCAGGTTGCCGTGGGTAGACGATCTATAGTAGTTCGTTCGTTCTTCTTGAAAATGCACACTATAGAAGCGGCGCAATGCCGAACTTAACAATCGCAGAAGAGATTTTCATAGCGACAATAACGTTCTTAAGTATTTAAGTGTTATCTGAAGTTCAGGTGAGTCAAACTCTGATTGTTGTGCTCAAAAAGTTTTGAAGCAAAATGTTGTGGCATCTTATAATTAAGCTCAAAGACAATTCTTCTAACATAAGGATATAAACCTTATACAATATAAACGTGAAAACAACTGTATACGTATGGTTTTATTTACAGAAAATACATGTTTTAATATTTGTCTAAATTAATGACAAATAAAACTTTTATATTGCAACGGTGGCATGATTTGTACAATATGTAGAATTTTACGATAGGATAATGTTTGGACATGTAATTTTCTTGAATAATATTTTATTACAAATATATGTTGTTCATATCTTATAAACAATTACAAAACATGTTATCTCTCAAAATACATCATACAGTATTGCTAAAAGTCACATTTTGACTAAATTTGATGCATTCAATTCAATTAAATTCTTTTTATTGCATAAGGTACACAAAAGTACATCGCAATCGTCAATATAAAATAAATCTAAACTTAAGCATAACAGTGCTATCAACAAAATCAAATTTAATAGTAGTCAAAAGAAAGAAATAAGCACACAAAAACAATTATTTACATTAAAATTTAAAAGCCACTGTCAGAGAGGAATTCATTTACATTATAAAAGTCCTTTACTATTAAGTATCTCCTCAGGTTCCTTTTAAAAATTTTCAGCTCACAAACCTCTTTCAAATTGTGAGAGAGAACATTATAAAAAATGACACCCGCGTGCATCACCCTAGTCTCGTGCAGGGATAAACGATGTGAGGGAGTACGAAGCAAAGTGCCGTGCCTTGTTGGGTAGGCATGAGTGCTTCCCACTGACGGGATCTGACACAGATGCTTTCTCACATACAACTCTAAAAATGTAAAGGGATGTCATTGTTAAAATGTTGAGATTCCTAAATAAACCGCGGCATGAATGAAGATTTGGGACCCTGCATATGATCCGTACAGCTCTCTTTTGGACCAAAATGCATGTTCTGCAGGAGAGGCTCCACCCCAGATCTCAATCCCATACGCCAACAACGAAGCGAAACACCCGTGGTAAGCAGTCACCAACCCATCTCTGTCCATAAAAGTACTCAAAGTTCGTAATGCAAAACATACTTGGCTCAGTTTACCACACAACCTAGATACATGAGTAGACCACTGCAATCTACTATCGATGGTTACACCCAGGAAACACGTAGACTTAGATGGTTATAATGAAGTTTCATTTATGTTAATCAACAAATCAGAGTGTTGCTTATTTTTTGTTAGAAACTGAATATATTTCGTTTTCTTAGCATTCAACGTTAGGTTATTTTTCGAGAGCCAACTCTGTGAACATTTAAGAGGGAAGAAGATGCGGTCCACGTCACTATCTGAGCCACCGAGAAGAACCCGCGTATCATCCGCGTAGAGTACCAAATTGGCGTCCCCCATGCACACATGAATATCGTTAATGAAGAGGATAAAAAGTAATGGGCCTAAAATGGAATCCTGCGACACCCCATACTTGTTCTCAATCAAACCTGATTTCTAAAACCCAACTTGAACGAACTGCTGCCTGTGAGACAAATACGATTGTAGCCATGAAAGAGCTACGCCTCTAACTCCATAACCTTCCAGCTTAGAACACAATATGCTATGGTCTACACGATGAAACGCCTTTGAAAGGTCGCAAAATATTCCCAAGGCTGCCTGGCGTTTTTCTTGGTGGTCAATAATTTGGTCAACAAGAGAAATCACTGCGTCAGCCGTTGAATGATTCTGTCTAAATCCACACTGATTTGGGACCAGTACATTGTGGCACCAAAAGGCAGTCAAACGAGAACAAACGAGCCTCTCCAACACCTTAGATAAAGTAGGCAAGAGAGACACCGGTCTGTAGTTGTCCGCAGATTCCCGATCGCCTTTCTTAAAAACTGGCACAACTTTAACTATTTTGAAACAATTTGGGAAAACACCACCTGCAATTGATTCATTGAACAGAATACACATTTTAATTAGAAAACAACCGTAACATTGCTTCAACAACTAAGTGGAAATTTCATCAACACCCGAAGACTTTTTGGTTTTCATTGATATGATGCTTTATTCTATCTTATCCGGTGTGATTAGCATAAAAAATAAAGATTGAGGTACTACTATTCCATGTGAACAGGCTCCACTATCCAAACGCAAGCCATTAATTGGTTGCACATCACAGAAGACTGAATTAAATATGCTAGCAACTTCCTCAGGTGAATCAACCGCAACTCCTCCATTCAACAAAGCAATATTTTCTTGTGGTCTCGTGTCTCTAGTTTCATGTTTGATAATTTCCAAACTGTCCTTTGTTTATTGTCGCTATCGGAAATTGCTCTAGATGTTAGTAAACGTTTACGGCAGTTTACAAGATTCCTCAAAATAGTACGACGCCGATTGAGCAGGTGATTCAAATCTGGATCACCAAAATCCCTAACCAAAATTGATAGATCTCTGTTTTTGGACGCCATCTCCTTAATTTTGTAATCAAGCTCAAAAGTTGCATTGTATTTTGTTTTAGGCTTCGACTCTTTAAACGGGAAGGAGACTGAAAAAGCTGTATTAATTAAACTCATGAATGTTTCAAACTTTGAATTCACATCCTCTAATGTTGATAAAACGGACCAATCCGTTGAAGCCAGATGGACTTGAAATTTTGAATCTGGTTCTTGGAGAACACTCGTTTTAGAATAGAGACCGTTTCTACCCTCAGACATTTGGTGAGATAAATAATTTGAGAATGATGATCGGACAATCCATTAAATGTCACCTCACATCGGATGTTACTTTGAACATCTGTAAAAACATTATCTAGGAGAGATGCACCGGTTGCATTTATTCTTGGCGGTTGGTTTAAAATTTCCCTCATGTTAAAGGAGAAAAATACTTGTCGTAATAATATAACATTATTTGCTAAAAAGTTCAAGTTAAAGTCCCCACATATTATAGTTCGTTGATTACGCCTTAATAGGACCAGTCAACAGCTGATCCATTTTAAGCAAAATATCGTATTTTTTAACAGGGAGGACGATAGCACAAACCAAATTAATTACTGAAGTGTCTAAGAAAGACTGATCACCAACTTTAAACTTTAATTTTACAATTGCGCATTCAAAGCAATCTTCATTTGAAAATTCAATTTCCAGCTCGGCTAGCCGTGTTACAGAGAAATCAAATATTGAGTCATTGTGTCTAAAAATGGCCACCCCACCGCCCGCGGAATTTTTTCCGACAGAAATATGTTACACATGAATACTGTGGGATTACCACCGACTCCCCATCGCCCAACCAGTGTTCAGTGAGGCAGATTATATCAGGGGCCCGAGCCCACGACAAGCAGAGTTCCGAAACCTTGTGTCTAACGCTTCTTATATTTTGGTGGTATATGCTGAATCCATCCCCATTACTGCTACCAGCTGTTGCAACTAAGATAGAACAATTCTCAAACTCATCTAATTTCGATGAATTCCCCTCTGGCCAGTTTTGACTAAAAAATCTGAATCATCATTTACGGATAAAGGCAAATGCGGAAAACTATTCAAGTCCGATAACTTAAGTCCATCCTTGGTCATTAATGTCGGAAGCGCTGCCGGATCCCGGGTCGACGATACTGTCGGTCCGCCCTCCACCGGTGCACGGCCGCAGTCCCCAATTGCCTGAGGATGTGTCGCCGACACGTCCGTGTTCTGGCACATCTCACCGTTCAGCTCAGTTGCAGAGATTTGCTGTGTTTCAAGAGCCAGCTCCAATGTGTCCCCTGTCGAATATGAAGCGATCTCATGGGTAGGAACGTGGTCTTCACGATTCACATTATTCATGGACTTCAGCATTTCTCCACATAGCATATTTTTGCCAAGGCCATTTAGGTGTTGGCCATGTCAATGAATAATTTTCTACTGAAAGTACTAACGTCCACAATAGGTACTCTTTCTTGTTTTACTATTTTTAAATTTTCATTAATTCTTTTAATTTCTCTATTAATTAGTCCGTTAGGAGGGAGATCATGTCGGTGAAATAAATTTACCACTAAGAAATTTGTATGTCTATTCATCTTCACAAACCGAGTGAATTGTTCCACCTCGGAGTTCCCTGGCGACCTGCTATTTTCGTTAATGGTACTGACATCATTAGAACACGCCATTATGACAACAGCGTCACAGCGTTGAAGGCAACTCCTCACAGTTTTTTAGTACTTAATGAAGAGGAGCGCCAGCGTTTGCACAAACAAACACACCCGAATGTCTGTTCAGATGTTTACACAATTTGTTTGTCAAATTTAGTGCACGGCTATCTCCATATACATCTACAAGTTCAATAGTATTTTTCTTCGATGAACTGTATGCCCTGGACTCGTGTCTTATTGAACCACTACCGAGACCGACTGATGTTTGGATTGTGTTTTTATTTGAATAGTTCTTTCCTATACTTGATCTCCTCTGTAAGTTTGATGGGAAGAACTCACTTTCTTCTTCCTCGGACAAAACTGTCAATCTGTTTTTAATTTTCAAAAACTCACGATATTTTGGATTTTCCTTAGCTGCTATAACTCCTTCCTCCATTGTTCGGATAGTGAAAATAATTTTTTTCTGCTTCCTCTTATAGTATTTTGCATTGAACACAATTCTCTTAGTTGTCTGTTTGTAGTTATTTATCTGAGGATTTAAATTCTGTTTGGATGGACGAGTCACATTTAAAGACGCTAGACTTCGCCAATGCTTGAACGTTCACAACTCTGTGCCTGTTTAACTCAACGTTCGCTTTTTCAAGCTGCCTGGTCAACTCCTGTGCCTTATCCACCAAACCAGCTTGTCTACTAGTTAGTTCACTAATCCGACCCACTATCTCATCCTTAGTTTTTAAATGCATGTCTTCAGTCTGGCACTCAGACGCTGCACTTCTTTTTAGCACATATCAATTGCGATATTAGTGAAGAGGATGGCAGGGCACTATATTGACTGATATCTGTCGTTAAGATACTACCAGGAGATGTTATTAACGGGCTAGGTGACAAAGTCCTCATTGTAACTGGGTGATCGCCAGAATGTTTCTCGTTGCAGATAGCTATTAGTTTTGTTTTTGTTGAATCCGTTCTCAACGATGCTCCACAGGTACGACCAAGACAACTCCAGTTTATATCACTATTAGCATATTCCCTCCTTTCCCTATATTTATGATTCATAAAAACAATACATCTTTACCACTTTGTGTTCAAGATTAAAGTCCATGTCACGTACTAAGCTAACTATAATCAATTATTAATAATAAGGATTATCTACACACGCTCCAAAAGTTACAATATTTGAACCTTCAACTTATCTGAAGACTTTCTCAACACAGTCATGTAGTGCAGGGATAGTATCTTCTAGATTGCAGGCGGATCAATCTGACTGTGAGACTGCGCGTGAGTTCTAATTATCGTTACTTAACAGTTAGTTTCGCTGCGGAGGTCATAGATAGCGAGGCGTTCACTCCAGGTACGAAGACAGCAGAGCGCGTGCGCCAATCTAAATGAGTGGCAACGGGACCTCGTGTACCATTTCCAAAAATTTAAACGGCCTTGAAAGGTTGTCTCATTGATATTGTCCGGTAAAATTTTGTACGGTGAAGGATAGTTCAAGTGATTGCACTATTGCACACGCGATAAGATAACACTGGTAATATTACTGTAGGACAGGACTACCAACTGAATGTTATTCCTTGCGTATTTATAAGAAATATGTTATCTTTTCAATATTCATTAAAGGACATTGACTTAATAATTATAACATGAATAGGAACACCCCAAACTACCTTATTGAACTATTACCACATTAAATAGCGTTAACAGGTCACGAGTCACAGACAAAGAGTTATATCTATTGAAAGGAATGAGGAAAAAGAGACTAAAAACCAAGAAAGTATAGACAAGACGCGATGTTGCTCCAGAGATACTAACAAACTTTGCTACAACCAACAGGTTGATCTATTCGTGGCAACACGAGGGCTCTTGTGCAATGAAGGAGGAGAGAGAAACTGTAGAACAAGAGAGTAACAGACAAGACGCGATGTTGCTCCAGAGACACTAACAAACTCTTGCTACAAACAACAGGTTGATCTATTCGTGGCGACACGTGGGTTCTTATGCAATGAAGGAGGAGAGAGAAACTGTAGAACAAGAGAGTAGCAGATAAGACGCCATGTTGCTGCAGAGACACAAACTCTGGCTACAAACAACAGGTTGATCTATTCGTGGCGACACGTGGGTTCTTGTCCAATGAAGGAGGAGAGAGAAACTGTAGAACAAGAGAGTAGCAGATAAGACGCCATGTTGCTGCAGAGACACAAACTCTGGCTACAAACAACAGGTTGATCTATTCGTGGCAACACGTGGGTTCTTGTCCAATGAAGGAGGAGAGAGAAACTGTAAAACAAGAGAGTAGAGACAAGACGCTATGTTGCTGCAGGGACAGTAACAAACTCTGGCTACAAACTACGGTTTGATCTATTCGTGGCGACACGTGGGTTCTTGTGCAATGAAGGAGGAGAGAGAAATTGTAAAACAAGAGAGTAGAGACAAGACGCTATGTTGCTCCAGAGATACTAACAAACTTTGCTACAACCAACAGGTTGATCTATTCGTGGCAACACGAGGGCTCTTGTGCAATGAAGGAGGAGAGAGAAACTGTAGAACAAGAGAGTAGCAGATAAGACGCCATGTTGCTGCAGAGACACAAACTCTGGCTACAAACAACAGGTTGATCTATTCGTGGCGACACGTGGGTTCTTGTCCAATGAAGGAGGAGAGAGAAATTGTAAAACAAGAGAGTAGAGACAAGACGCTATGTTGCTGCAGGGACAGTAACAAACTCTGGCTACAAACTACGGTTTGATCTATTCGTGGCGACACGTGGGTTCTTGTGCAATGAAGGAGGAGAGAGAAACTGTAAAACAAGAGAGTAGCAGACAAGAACGATGTTGTTCCATAGACAGTAACAAACTCTGGCTACAAACTACGGTTTGATCTATTCGTGGCGACACGTGGGTTCTTGTGCAATGAAGGAGGAAAGAGAAATTGTAAAACAAGAGAGTAGAGACAAGACGCTATGTTGCTGCAGGGACAGTAACAAACTCTGGCTACAAACTACGGTTTGATCTATTCGTGGCGACTCGTGGGTTCTTGTGCAATGAAGGAGGAGAGAGAAACTGTAAAACAAGAGAGTAGCAGACAAGAACGATGTTGTTCCAGAGACACTAACAAACTCTTGCTACAAACAACAGGTTGATCTATTCGTGGCGACATGTGGGCTCTTGTGCAATGAAGGAGGAGAGAGAAACTGTAGAACAAGAGAGTATAGACAAGGCGCGATATTGCTGCAGATACACTAACAAACGCCGGCTACAAACAAAGGTCTGATCTATTTGTGGAGGCACGTGGACTTTTGTGAATTGAACGAGGGAGAAGAAACTGTAAAAAAATAGAACAATATAAAATATACGATTTTGTTACATGAGACTAACAACCTTGTGTCCTCCGTGATTGTGTTTAAGTATATTTTACAGGCATTATATATAAAATAAACCTATATATTTGAGGGTATATTTGTTATTATGTTATTTTCAGGCAATAGACTGTAAATATTACTGTAAGACCTTTGATGTTTCGTGACTAAGTGTTGTTTGACCTAAGGTAGAATGTTTTAAATTTTTTCGTTCATTTATAACTTTTACAAAATGTGCTATTTCCTGCGGGTATTTTATTTTTAAATCTCCCTGTGATCAACCTCTGAGAATTAAGACCCTCCACATTTTTAGTTTTATAACGAATTTATCACTTTTTTAATGTCTCATAAAAGGAGACTATAACTTGAAATTATTGAGTTCGGGACGTACCACCTTAAAGGAACCAAATAATAATTTTTAATACGTACAAGAGTAGCCTATATTAAATTACAAACTTTCTTAAATGCTTTATTTTCTTATTTATTGTTCATCTGTAACTACCTTAAAACTGGGCTCGAAAATGGGTCCATCAACCACAGTAAAATAGTAGACTACTAAAACATTAACAAATAAATACCATATTAAAAATTAAGACATATAAATTTTACGTAGTGATAACACTTTCTAAATCATGTCAAAATCTTGAATTTATAACTTATTACCCTAGTTATTTCCCAATTGCAATGCATACCAGTTCAATTTATGTTTTAATTTTCTTTAGGCAAAAATCAGAAAGAAGTGCTTTTTGGCAGCCCTTTTGAATCAGATCACACAGTACAAAACCAAGAATTTTAATTTTTTTACTTGAGAAGAACCCCTAATACTGTAAATGAAATGATAAGCACGAGTTAGTTGGTGTCGTTAATTTTCTGGCACAGTGGTACAGAGTTCGAGAACACATGTGAATAAGTGAGAGGTACGTATATTCGTTAATTATCAGTTATAAAATGAGGGAAACGTTCGATAATAATATTCACACTTCCAGTACTGGTACAATAGTGTAGGCTACAGTTCGAAAACACCTTTGAATAGTCACACGCGTATTTGGTGTCGTTTATTCGCATTTATGAAATGAGAGAAACATTCGAGTATAATTTATTTTTAAACTTACGGTACTCGTACAGGGGTCAGAGTTAGAAACACCTTGTGAATAAGTGAGGCCCTCGTGTGTGTTGGTCTCTTTAATTCTCTGTTATAAAACGAGGGAAACATTCCAGAATAATTTCCCCACGCGTGAGAGGTGGTCGTCGATGTATGTAAAGCGCGTATTTATAATTCAGGAACGAGCGCGACACTTCGACCCTCAGGGGTCGTACATATACGTTTCCAGTGAGTAAAGCGGTTTTACTTCATAACGATATCTGAAATACGGTTTCCGTATTTGATATATCTGTAAAACGACTACAATTATGGAATCATTAATGAACTGATCTAATTTCACCAGTTAACCTTTCTGATATATAATTGTGTGTATAAGTTTTGAATAATAACCCGAAAGTACCTAAAAAAGGTACGTTTTGAAATTAAACCATGAATAATGAGTTTCATATCTCGCCATGTTTTCAAAACATTATACAAGTCTTTGCTGGAAGGTTTTGTTATATAACACATTAAAATCCGATCACGCTATTAAATATTAAGTTTTAAAAGCCAAAAACATAGGATGGAAATATTAATTCCTACTAATCCCGTTTTGACTTTTTACAGGATTAATTGTTTATATTGTAAAATTTTATTTTAAGAAATCCTCCAATTGCTGAGTTTTAATTTGTGTGGAATGACTTCGAACCTTCAAATCCAAAAGAACATTCCTTGCGCAACAAAAGACGCCACTGCGACTGGATTGTGCAGTAGTATTAACAAGGTTATACAGCCAGGAACCGAGCGCCACAACCCTTTTCATTGTATTAGCTCACAAACTTCGTGTTGAAAATATTAATACTAATCCCATTTTGACATTTTAAAGAGTTAATTAATTGTTTATATTATAAAATTTTATCAGAAGTAATCCTTCCATTGCTGAGTTTTAACTTGTGTGGAATGACTTCGATCCTTCAAACCCAAAATAACATTCCTTGCGCAATAAAAGACGCCACTGCGACTGGATTGTGCAGTAGTATTAACAAGGTTATACAGCCAGGAACCGAGAGCTACAACCCTTTTCATTGTATTAGCTCACAAACCTCGTGTTGAAAATATTACTACTAATCCCATTTTGACACTTTAAAGGGTTAATTAATTGTTTATATTATAAAATTTTATCAGAAGAAATCCTTCAATTGCTGAGTTTTAACTTGTGTGGAATGACTTCGATCCTTCAAATCCAAAATAACATTCCTTGCGCAACAAAAGACGCCACTGCGACTGGATTGTGCAGTAGTATTAACAAGGTTATACAGCCAGGAACCGAGAGCTGCAACCCTTTTCATTGTATTAGCTCACAAAATAGTGTTTCCTGATATCACTACAGAAGTTAAACATCAGCCACGCTCGTTTTGGCAAGGGGTCAAAATGGGAAGGTTTACAAATTTATCTAAAACATCATACGATAATTTATTTCTCAGATTATATTTTTGACACTTAACCATACGCCATATGTGCAAATTAATAGTCATATCACTACCAGCCAGTTGAAAAGACTAAAAGTTACGATTATTAGCTGATTAGGTTTTCATATAGTTAGCCTACTTGACACTGATTCCACTTATTTACTTGTCTGATGACAAAAAATTGTATGAGTAAAACTATTTTTTGATGTTTTAACCTGTTCGATACACCCTCCTTTAGACTACCAACAAAACTAGCTTGGCTGGCGGTCTATATCTTACTTCGGGTGAATTGCTCTATCGACTTCAAGAAAAAGTGGGTTGTGTGCTTAAACAATCCAATTGACCCTCGGCACCCGTTATAACAGAAATGACATAACGGTACGCAATGTCTATGTAATACCTACCAGTCACGGAAAAACCTGTGAAACATAACTAACTAAAACAGCTTTTCACATACTTTTAAAATAGCCTAAATGCCAATCAATACATAAACAAATTTTATAATAACCCGGATAGGACCGTAGTAAAACTATGACTGATCAAATAATAATTTTTTGGACTGTTAATAATAAATTTTTCTGTACTCCAATTTCAACAAAATCCACCAAAAATGGTTTTTATAATTTGCGCCAAGAAAATTTGTATGCAGTACAGTTCTCGAGTTTTTGAATGGAAAAAAGATAATGCGTGTCATATTAACTCCCCATATCAAAAGTAAACAGTTTAAGTATTGAACACAGTGGTTTTTTTAGAAATTATTTTTTTAATGAAAAAAAAAAACGCAACATGGTATTAAAAAGTTGATGTTGATCTGAGGCTAGAAGAAACAGGCATATGTTCATTAATTGATTATTAACTAGAGGTTTAATTGAAATTACTTAAGTTTATTTTGTAGTTCGCTTTGTTTTAATCTTAAACAATATGCATTACGAACAATAAATGTAATTTGTAGATGGTACACTGGAGCAGCGCAGGTTTAGGACCAGTTTTATATATGAAGTACATGAGTACTTGTGTACATGGAATAGGCTGCAGTAGTTGCCACACCAGTAAATGCAAATTCATAAATTTATATATATATATATATATATATATATATATATATATATATATATATATATAAATATATATATATATATATATGTATGTATATATATATGTGTATATATATATATGTATATATATGTGTATATATATATATATATATATATATATATATATATATATAAGTAAGGGTTCTGTGGTGTAATGGTAGCACATTCACCCGGCAAGTGAGAGATCCAGGTTCGAGTCCCGGCGGAGCAAAATCAAAACAAGTACAAAATCACAAGTAGTTTTTGTGATTCAATGTTTATTGAAATTATATATAAAATCCATATATATATATATATATATATATATATATATATATATATATTATTTATATATATATATATTATTTATATATATATATATTATTTATATATATATATATATATATATATATATATATATATGACAATTCTTTATTATATAGTAATTTGCTGCTTCTGCAATGCATGCGTATATAAAACTGTTCATGTAGAAACATTTTATGAAATAAATTATATGTCGCGTTAAGAAAACAATTACCTAGTAAATTAAAACCTTGACAACAACAAATGGCTGGTGAGGCACTTAAGTAAATGACCTGTCATTTATTGGTGAATAGCATAAGTGAGTGACTGGTCATTAACGAGTAGAGTTTGTAGAGAATACAACTCAATTTTGGGAATTTTTCTCTTTATAATCCATTATTGTGAATAGAAATAATTTTTTTTAGCAAAAACTTAAATTCCAAGTAGTCTACTTTAAAATTTTGTTCCGTACGCTGCATTGGAATTTTCACGCATTTAATCTCATTAACAACAGGTGTCCCGAGGTTCTAAACGAATAGCCAACAATACAAAAACTGAAAAAACAGCAGCTCTCAATGTGGGCCATGTCTTTTCACAGTAAATCTGCTCTAAAGCAGTTATTTATTATTCGATTTAAATAATTATTAAGTCATTAGATTTCTGATAAAATCTTCTAAAAGCTGGTATTCTTGATAAAAACTACTGGTCAAACTAAGAAAAAATAATTATTTGATCAGTCACTGTTGGAAGTGTAACAGTTTTAATGGCCGCCATTTTGAAAATACTAAAGATAATTTTTTAAGTAACTTACCTTGTTATCATAATGATTTGAGCTAAACTTGGTGTAATTTCATGTTTTAGTTGTTAATATTTTAATTTGTTTATAAAAAACATACAGACAGACAGATGGGAAACTAAGTATCGGAGATCCATGTTCGTATCGTGAAATATGTTTGTCTTGACCTAAGAAATAACGTGGTATACCTTTGTCCAGAGTTACGGGATACTCTGTGTGAGTGTGTATGTATCACGTATCCAAAGAATGACAAAAACGGCCTATCTCCGACTCTCCTAGTCGTAGTCTAATGTGTGACTGTTAGTTCGTTTGAGGTTATCTTTGTAAAATCAAGGCAACTCAGACACCAAGTTATAACCTTTTATGTCTGAAACAGAGTATATCTAACCTACCCTGTCATGCAGACTTCGTTTTCAAGTCATAAACAGAGCTGACAATAATCATAGCAATATTATACTTTCCCTCTAAATGTGTTTCCTACTGCTAGTGAACAAATGGAGTCTATTAAAAAAATGTTAATTGCCATTGGTCAGTATGCACAGTTCTCAGTACGATTGTTTTATAGGTTAAAAGAATATTTTACTAGTGTACTTTGAAACCATTTGTTTAAATTAGATCCACTGAATGATTCTACAAACATAACCCAGACTAAAATTGAAGATCCTTTTCATATTGGTAGCCTTCAGAACACATATAAAATTAATTTATGGATCGTTTCCTTTTGTAATGAATTTATCACCTCTTGTCATTGTTTCAAACGACACCCTAATTTTCGAAAAAAATTGTCACGTGTGACAATAAGCCGAGTAACCCTTACCATCTACTTACCACTTTCTTCACCAAAGATAATCTGTTCTAGGTTATTAATGTCGTGTAAAGTTGTTCCTTATGGTCAATATATCTTATTTATTTTAATTTTGGTTATAAAAATTAAAATTTTGAGAATTCAATATCGGTATGAAACTTTTTAATGCTACAAACATGCATTGCAAAAACTTTCTTGAAATGCAAAACACTAATTTATTCATTTTTATTTTTTCTATGTGCAAGAACTTTGAACACTGCTCTTTACTACTTCATACAAAACTACCAAATTCAAGATTGGAAGATGATTACATATAAAGTCCTATCTCCAAAACGAAATTAATTATAAAACATATTGTATCTGAACATCTCACTTAGATTCTCTTATATTTTTCACGTCTTTCATCACAAACTTGATACGACTTCTTTCACTACCCTTTCTAGTGTATAACTGAATTGAAAAATATTGTGTAATACAAATTGAAAAATATCTTGATTCAATGTCAAGAGACACCATTCCTTAACTCCTGGATTCAATAAACACTCTGCTTGCAATAAATGTGTTGTAATCTGGAATTCTGCTCCGTAAGCAAAGACTGCAAATTGATTAAATAACGTTGTAAAAATTGGTTTTAGGAATTTCAAAATTTTCATTACAGAAGTTGTTCCTCAATAGTTTTACATAGTCTGAGCTTAAATAATTCGTCTGCAAGATCACATTTGTGCTTCCTGCTGTCACATAACATTTCAATTTTTTAACTTGGTTGTTGTAAAAAGATGATTCAAATGTACCCAACAATAGTAAAATCTTGTAACTTATGTATTTGGCAAAAATGATTCTAATCTCAATTATACAAAAAGTTATCACAAGAGCGAAATACAGATGATTAAATATTTTGAACATCCAATGAACATTTGATCTGGAATTCCACAAACAGCAGGAAACATCCACCAAGTTGCCATAGCTTGATGTAAGTCAAACATTGCAGGAATAACTTATGTTAGGAAGTTTAAGTTTCCAGAATTAATTTTAATGCAATAGATAGTGGATCTGACCATGGAAGTCTTAAAGTGCAACAGCACAACCATTTACAATATCTGAAACATACCTATACTGTACTGGTAGGTACAGTATAGGTAATCTTAGAGGTATAGTAATCTTAGAGCCGAAGAGAGGCATCTCTAACATTTATCCATTAAGCATTTTTGTCAAGATAACAAGCTGTGGAAATGCTACTTAAGCAAGCTGAAACGGTCATTGAGATTTTAACGACCAAAAATATGAATATTAAGAGCCCAATTATAAGAAAGAGCTATTACACCAAAGTTTGAATGTATGAAAGAATTACCAAATTTAAATTGTATTTCTTGGTTATTTCAATGAGTATAATTTTGTTTGTACAGTTCCAAATTTTCAAGGTTTGATTTTTACTTAAGTACAGTATATAAAATAATTTCATTTTTAAATCTTTATTTTTGTGATGTCTAGTAAGCTTTTAAACAGTTACCAGACAAGATTTATTTTTAAACAGATTTGAAGAATGAATTCCAAATAGCGTTATGCTCAGTTTTGTTACAACAATTTTTTTTCTAACAACTTATTTTGTTCAGTAAGGGATGTATAATCATTTCATTTGATGTATCAGTGATGCATTGAAAAAAACATCCACTTCTTTCATCACATCTAAGACTTGTCTAAACCATTTTCTTTTTTATTCCTGCATATTTATATCACCTGCCATTCATTAGAACATTATGGCTATTTTGTCATTACTTTGTGTACCATTGCGTGGAATAACAATATTTTACAATTAAGGTAGAATCCACTTTTTGATTTTCCCTTCCAATATGGATACTGAAATTATTATTAACACAAAAAATAGACAAGCAACAATTGAAATGTACAAAACAAAATGTTTATTGTACAGGTAAATACACAAAATACATTAATATTTCTTTAGTTCAGGTGAGAATTCAATATAAACAGTATATTTACAAAGTTATACTATATAATCATTAACAAAATTATTTACAAAGAGAAATGTACAATACAACTTATAAATAAATTCTTCACTCACAGTCAACGGTGATTCTGTTATTTAAATAAAAAAATACATTTTCAAGATTAAAGAAAATTATTTTAATAAAGCTGTTGTAAAAATTAAGTAGACTATAAAACATAAAGAATCTAAACCCGGAAAATCGCTTGACTTTTAATTGTACAATTTTCAATATTTTCTTATAGCACAACTGTTTTGTTTAAAATGAATAATTTCTTAATATATAATAATAAATAAACGAAACTACCTTCAATTTAAATAATAATTTTAGTAACAATATTACTGCATGAACAATAATAAAACAATGAGAACTTGCTATAATATAGTAACCTTAACAAAATGAAAATATGATAATACATTCAAATAGAATATATATATATATATAATATTTGTCCATAACAAACATAACTGTAATATAGTAGCCTACATAATTAATGAAACAAAATTTTATCAGTTATAATACAAGGTACTTTTTATGTTGAACACTTCCGCATAAGACAGCACACATGAACTCGTTTACAGGTCCAGAGCTTCATTATATGACAACTCCCAGCATCTTGATGTCCTTGGAAGATATTCCCTACTTCGATAGAGGGGGTCCGGATGTCTTGTGTATGTAATTTGTTCCAAATTTAAATACCCATATTATATAGAGTGACACTGACACACAGTGTCATAGCTCTAACAAATTCTGTAACATTTGGTCTATTTGATTAGCTACTAATTTTAATACCTACAAATATATTTTCAAACTACGAGGACTTGAGGACTTAATCTGAAAAGAGCGTATTTTTTAAAAATATTTTATAAAAATGTCATATGATGACAATACAATTATTTTCTTTTAGTTTGTTTCATGGGGTTTTGTTTGGATGAAATTGCGTTCTACTTGTTCTAATTACTTTAGTCCAGAATTACGTTCGAAGTTTGTTGTTTACGGTTTGTATACACCAAGTATACTAAAGAATTGTTGGCTAATATACATTCTTTTATTATTTTTGGAGATTGGTAATTAACAATGTGAAATGTTTAACTAAGAGGGATCTAGTTTAATATTTTATCTAAATCAAGTGCTATCACTATTTCACAAATACTATCTACCAAAAGTGTTACATTAAATAAAGACAATTGATTTACGATTTGAGTTTGTTGAATATATTCATGTAGATACGTTTAAAAAAATACAAGGGTCACAATAAACGTAAACACGTTCATATAATAAAACTGTGTTTCAATTCTTCTGTCACAAAAATAGGTAAATTCAAATGAGTTTCAACTAAATGAAATGAACATTAATTTAAATCATTTCCTACTTAGTAAAAACTCAAATTATCTTAATTGTACATTTGTTAAGTCTGAACTAGATTTAATAACACAGTAATAAATTGTTATGTTGTCCGAGTTTTCATATGTAAAAATTCATAACAATTATAAAATAAATATGTCCTATCTTTTAGGTTTATTGACTTGTGTATTTTAAAGTAATATACATTTTTAATATAAATAATTTTCAAAAAAGGTATCTTTTATTTGTTAAAGTTTATTTTTTTAATTACATATACATTTTTTCTTTAATAATGTGCATTATCAACATTGTTGGAATGATTATCCATAACATTCAAATCATAATAACAAATTAACTTTGTTGTTTGTATGATTTTAGAACAAATTTGAATTTCATGTTCTAATCCATTAATGGATTATCTCTATTAATAATTTTACTTTACAACATTTGAAATAATTGATTAACATAAGAAGCCCAATACTGCTTTTTACATACAATTATGGTAACTTTATGGGCCTTTGGGTGATATCACTAACAAAAATAATACTGGCTATTCATTGTAATTGACATTTAGTTTTCTAACAGACGTGTCAATTCTTTATTCACCGGTGTCTTATGTTCTGACTATATCCAACAGGTTACCAATGTTGGATGTCAATTAAAGATTCAGTTTTTATTGAATGCAATTCTTCTTTGCCTTGATCAAAGTCAGTCATCATCGTAAGCAAATGCATACTAGACTGTTGCCTGAAATTTCCAGTCTTGGCAGACAGATCTAAACTCACCCCAGGAATGGACATTTCATTGTGTAAGGTGTTGAAGGACGACTGAAAATAAGCTCCAGAAGAGTATCCCCTTTCATGAACAGCTACATTCTGTAACCTATGAAGAACTGGCAACTCGGCGTCTTCCAACTTTTCTTCTTTAATAGATTCGACTTTAAATTCAAATTTTGGATCCACCACGTCACTACTCATTCCGTGAACTTTATTCATATGATGTCTTAAGCTCTGTAACTTGTAAAATCCCACTTTGCATATATTACAACTGAAAATTTGCCTCTGATCAGCATGAGTCTGTTGGTGTCTTTGTAGCGAATACTTCTCTTTAAAATTTTTCCCACACTGGTCACAATGAAATGGCTTTTCCCCACTGTGAGTTTTAAGGTGATGCTCGTATTTGTACTTTGCTCCAAACAACTTGCCACAATCTGAGCACTTAAAAGATATAGTACCCGGTTTCACCAGTCCATGGACGAGCATATGTCGATCTAAATCGCTCTTTCTGCGGTATGATTTAGTACACAAGTCACATGTAAAAGGACGAACAATTGAGTCTCCATTCGAGATGTAGTAATTCTGATGTAATATTTGAGTTGATTCACTTGTATTGCTTTCATGAGAGTTCTTCTTCAGCAAGTATGCCTTGAGCAAATTGTTTTCTCGCTTCTCTACTTCTGCAACAGTGGGAACTTTCAGGTCAAAATGTGTTAAGAAATGATCTTTTAAATTTTCTACAGAGATAAAGGACTGACCGCATTCACTACACATGTGGGTTGCTTTATCCTCTTCTGTGTTTATCTGGACCGGCACTTCAGTGTCAGCTGAAGTAACCTCCTCTGAGTGCACAGCCATGTGCTGTACCAGTTGATGGTTGGACTCAAACAAAGCACCACACATTGCACAAACAACAGGTTGTTCGATTTTGTGAATCAGCGAGTGTAAATTTAGATTTTCATGGCTCATAAATGACTCACCACACGTGTTGCAGACGTATGGTTTATCCAACAAAACATTCTCCTTCTTCACAACAGCTTGTGATTGATCTTCCGATGTAGTTGTCTTGGAGTGTACCAACATGTGTCGTCTCAGGTAAAAACGTGCCTTAAATTTTACTCCACAAACTGAACAAGGAAATGGTCTGTCATCAGTATGAACCAAAGAGTGAAGTCTCAATTTAAGCCTACTTGTGAAACTTTTTCCACATACATTACACAGAAGCGGCTTTACATCCATAGTTTCCTCTTTCATTTCAGTAACGTCTGTGTTTTCTATGCCCAAAAATGGGTTTGACTTAGTATGCACCATCATGTGACGTTTGACATGGTCTTGTGACTTGAACAATGTTCCACAAATTGGGCAAGGGTAAGGTCTTTCATCAGTATGCGTCAATGCATGCAATTTTAGACTTCGGCTTTTTGTAAAAACTTTCCCACAAATATTACATTTGTTAGGTTTCACATCAGAATGCACCACCATATGTTGGTTAAGGTGCACACGAGTTTTAAATGACATTTTGCAAACTTCACAACTGAAAGGTCGTTCTTTCATGTGAGCCGTGGAATGCAATTTTAATGCTTCTTTAGACGCAAATGCTTTTCCACACTCATTGCAAATTTCAGGTTTTTTATCATCTGGAAACTCTTTCTTTATGTGAGGCACTCTTGAATCACTCAAATCCGCAACAGACTTCTTCAAGTGCATAAGCATGTGCCGTTTCATACTGTTAGCATACTTGAGAGAAGTCCCACAAATTTTACACTCGTGTGGTTTTACATCATTATGAACTAACAAATGTTGCCTCAGAAGATCACGTCTCTTGAACGACTTTCCACACTGGTTACAATCATGGGTCACACACGCCTTAATATTGAGAACCTCTTCCTTCTTAATATTTTGAATCTCATGCATTCTAACATGCTTCTCATATAACGACTTCTTATTCAAGCCTTTGCCACAGACCTTACATATATGAGAATACCCCATCCCGTGTACTGCCAAATGGTCCTTCAATTGTTTCAACGTTTTAAATGAGTTGTGGCATTCCGCACATTTGAAAGGCCGTTCTTCAGAATGTGTAGTAGCATGAGTACGTAGACCTCTACGAGATTTAAAGCCTTTTCCACATGTGGAGCAAAAGAAAGATGTCTCGTCTGAATGTGTGAGCACATGTTCTCGAAACCTGTATGGTGATGAACTCAATAATTTACCACAAAACTCACACAAAAAACTTCTCTGGTAAATCCCAACTCCGTGAATTCTCATATGCTTTCTCCTTTTTTCGTTTCCTAGGAACTTCTTCGGACAGTAATCACACTTGAAAGTCCTCAGAGTCTGACACACAGGTGTCATGTGTCTAACCAGCTCCCGTTTGTAAAGATATCGTCTGTTGCACACGTTGCAACTGAATACTTTGACCGTCTCACACTTGGATGCCACATGTTCGTCCAACTTCTCCTGCTTGTTGAACCGTCGCAGACACCCCCTACACTGGAAGCGAAAACATGTCTTTGACTGTTGGTGCGCCTTAAGCAATGTATCGTTCATAAACATTTTTTTACAAACACATTTTCTAAACTTCCTGTAACGGTTGAAACAAGTCTTGTAATCGGCACTTGATTTTTTGTGTTTTTTCTTTGGCTTTGGAAGACGCAATTTAACAGCAGAGAAGAAGGGTGAAATCTCCCCATTCTGCAAAAAATAAAAATATTCAACAACATTATATGAAGAGTTACATGGTTTGATATTAATACACAACTTATACTTCCACATTTTTCATATTATTAATTACTGATAAAATCCTCCGGACCTATCTAAATTACAATGTATTTATCAGATACTGAACCAGAAAAATATGAATTTTGATTTCTGACTTTATTTGCATCATGTAAAACTACAGAAAAAAAGTAATAAACATTTTTGTTGCCATGGATGTGCACATGCTATTCTACAGAATAACTCTGATGTGCCTTGCAAGAAGTTCACTAACACAATGACAAACAGGTACTAAGATTTGTTGCATCAGCTGTTGAAGATTTTACAAGTTCTCTTTCTCGAGCATTATGTATGAGTCAAAGATTATAACCTTAAAGCACTGACAAGTTCTTAATCGTTTCACTAAGAGTGATCTGATAAGGTACAGGAAGCACACATAAATCATAGATGGAAATATGTCCCATCAAGTCAGTTAGTAATGAAATATTATCTATTTTACTTCTCTCAACTTTCACTACACAAAGCAGTTAAGTCAAAGTATTTCCTTCATAAAACTTTAAATTCAAATAATTAAATTATGTATTGCTTAAAAATATCACATTGTTTAATTTAACCATATGCTTTAAAAAAATTAAAATTTGCTTACATCACCCTTATTATTCTGAAATTTATTGTAGCACTATCAGAAATCAACCTCAGAAATACCTCAAATAGTTAACACTATTTTGGTTGAAAGTAAGAAAAAATTAATAATAACACTAAAATGTTTCAAGTTTTATTACATTTTATTTTATTTCATTAATTTAATAATTACGGTTTACAATTATTTAATACCAATTAGTTTTTTTTTATTAGACTAATAAAACTAGAAGAAAATATTAAGTACAAAATGTAGAAAATTATTCCATAAAAGTCATTGACCATTGAGTTTCAAGATAAATCAATACACTTTCTACTGAACTGAGTACGGCACTAAAAGGGTTAAAAGTATAAGACTTCATTCTAGTAATAACTTTGTTCTGTTGATGAAATGCACTGAATGAATACTTTTCTTACCTTGTTGGAGCATAGTCTGCACTCCCCGTCTTCCAAACGGTGAAGAAGCACCATCAGTATCCTTCTTTCACATAGAGGCAGCATCTGAGAAAAACAATACAAATAAAACCTGTATTCCTCTTTTTTAAACTTATTTATTTTATACCTAAAAAAAAATTGGTTCCTTCAATCACTTCTGCAACGTTTTTGTGGAGTTTAGTGAATTTCTTCAATTGGTCTGTTCTATTAACACACATTTGGCTATAGGTAAAGTCTCAAGCAGTTATATGATTGCTCTTATCTCTTCCAGTGCATTAATAGCTCTTTTGACAATAGGACATACATTGACAATAATGATTTATTCAAAAATGAAGTTCTACTAAGGCTTTTTGGTTCTGACTTCATTTTTGTGTGAATACATTTTCTGTTAAATCACTCAATATCATGTTATGGATAATATTATCCAATAGTAAAAAAGTAGATACATAATTGTTTGAATAAATTGCTTTAACAAAAGTGTTAAATGCACTTTTAATAACATGTTTAAATTCCAATTAGTTCAAAATGAAAAATTTTACAAAACAGGATACTAAACTTAAACAAGTAAAATATATTTTTTTAAATAACCAAAATCAAATGTACTTGACTGTGAACAACTCTTTGTTACTAGCGTTTTATATTGGCCCTGTAATGTAAGTTATCTGGGTAGTTACTGAATTATTTATTAAGAAATCTTGCTACTTCTTTTGAATTTTTTTGTCTCTTTCGTTGTGGTAAAAAACTTACAACAGTATTTTGAATCCATCCAATTTTTAACCTTTATGATACGTATGTCGGACGTTGTGCAGCATCATATTTCGCCGCTTCAGCTCTAAGTAAGACAGCCTCCGAAATTATAATAACATCGCTTTGCTTCATTTTCAGCCAATCTGGGATATTTCTGATTGGCGCTGTGATCATGTAACACTCTCAGTAATTATTACATGACCGCTGAAGAACAATTATCATCTGTTGGTTTTTGTTGTAATCAGTTACCTAGTCTTTTTTCAGAGATGTCTGATAATTTTAAATCTAATCATACTTTACCTACTTTATATCATCAGTAACTGTGATGCAGATGGAATATTCCACTATTTTTTTTTCCTCTACACAATACTATGAATAATAAAATAACTTTTTTATGCTTGCCTGTCTTTCCTTGTAGTTTTCCTGTCGATTGGTACTAATATTAATATTCTCTTTTCCTTCCATTGTATTTTCTTCCATTGTATTTTCATCATCAGGTTCAGCTTTAATTTCCTTAAAAAAGTTAAATACATGTTAATTATTACTAAAATAAAGAGAAAAATAATTATGTAAGAAATAACTACTGTACCGCAGGCTATAGAAGATGGTGTGGTATTGCAATTGTAACGCTGTTTAAGATTTCTGTCCAAAAGTTCTTGGACCTAAAAGAATTTTTTGTGAGCAAGTATTTTTAAATACAAATCACCTAAATGTACTATAATATTCCAAAGAAATTAAGGTAACAATTGCAATGGAACAAACATTTATAATGCACACAAATGAAATTAAATCCAAATCTTTTGTTTTGTAAAAGTATTTAAAGTTAATATTATCTTATTTTTTCATTTTGATTACTCAAAAATAAATACAATACTCAATTGAATGGATTGTATTCAACATTATCACACTCAAAATTAACTGTAATAGACTTCTTTATGAGAAGTTATGCAAATGTGTCTATTGCTGTGATTTAAATTTGGGTGTATTATCTAAAGGTTAACTGACGTGGAACACTGAGAAAAGTTAAGTTTTTAGAAGTCAAACTGTAGTGTAGATTTTAGTAATTGATCAAGCTCTTTAGATCATTACCAAGTACATGTCTTTTAAGAATGTCATAATATTTCATTGCTAAAACAGTTTGTAGGAATAGAGATAAATAAAAGTATTATTGTTTCCACGTAAAGTCCAAAGAAAATTGTAACTTATTAACAAGATATACACATTTAATTAGTTTACTTACTACAGTTTTGTCAGGTTCCATGACTGGCCCCGCATCAGGTACACAAGAAAATAAAGCATTTTGTTTGGAATTGGTAACATCTGTGTCCGATTTGTTGACTGGGTAAACTTCTGGCACACAAGACAAAACCTCTGATACTAAATTTGTAACTTCCATGGGTCTGTTGTCTGAAAGAGTTTCTTGTTCACTATGAGATAAACCCACTGATATTGCATTTGCAACTTCCATAGGTCTGTTGTCTAAAATAATTTCTGGCCCACTGTTCGACAAAGCTTCTGATACTGCATTTGTAACTTCCATAGGTCTGTTATCAGGAAAAGTTTCTGATCCACTACACGACAAACCATCTGATACTAAGTTTGTTGCTTCTGTAAGTTTGTTGACAGAAGAAATTTCTAGTTTATACGAAGACCTAGTTCTTCTTTTCGGTTGTACAGGTTTAGAAGTTCCTGATTTGCAAGAAATCACAGTAGTTTCTAAGTTACTTGCTAGTAATTCTTCCTTTTCATTAGAAGGTAAAGTTTCTAGAATAGGATTAATAACTTCTGAAGGTTTGATAATAGAAGTTACAGGTTTGCAAGAAGGCAATGTTTCTGACTCGCAACATGAAGTGATTTCTGGTTCACAAGACATCAATACTCCTGATGGATTTGTAACTTCTGTAAGTGAGCTGGTAGGAGAAGTTTTTGAATCGTTAGACGACAAAGCTTTTGATACTGAATTTTTAACTTTTCTACGTTTGCTAGAATAAATTTTTGATTTACGAGAAGACCGACTTCTTCGTTTGGAATTTGAAGGTTTAGAAGTTTCTGATTTGCAAGAAATCGTATTATATTCTAAGTTACATGAAGAAACCTTTTCTACATCAATAGAAGGCAAAGGTCCATCTATGAGATTTGTAACATCTGCTGGTTTGATAATTGAAGAAGTTACAGATGTACGAGAAGGAGAGATTTCTGTTTCACAAGAAGGCAAAACTTCTGATGGATTTGTGACTTCTGCATGTATGCTGGTAGGAGATGTGTTTGGATCGCTAATCAACAAAGCCTTCGCTACTGACTTTACAACTTTTCTACGTTTACTAGAATAAACTTTTGATTTACGAGACCTACTTCTTCGTTTGGAACTTTTAGGTTTAGAAGTTCCTGATTTGTCAGAAATCATAGTAGATTCTAATTTACATGAAGGAAAATGTTCTAGTTCAATAGAAGGTAAAGTTTCGGCAATTGGATTTATAGCATCTGCAGGTTTGACCAAAGAAGTTACAGGTATGCAAGAAGAAAATATTTCTGGCTTACAAGACAACAAAGCTTCTGATGGATTTGTAACATCAGCAGATTCTTTGTCTGGAGAAGTTTCTGACTCATGAGATGACAAAGCCTTTGACAATAAATTTCTCTTTCTACGTTTTTTGGAAGGAGATATTTTTGATTTGCGAGAAGACCTACTCCTTCGTTTGGAATTTGCAGGATTAGAGGTTCCTGATTTGCAAGAAATCATAGTAGTTTGTCCATTACAAGCTACTCGTTCTGTAGAAAGCAAAGCTTCTTCTTTGGAATTTAAAACATCTGCAGGTTTGATAATAGGAAAAGTATCTGCTCTGCACGAAGAATATGTTTCTGATTCACATAAAGAGGAGTTTTCTGGTACGATATTAATAAAACCTGAAGTTTTAGTAAGAGGGTGAGTTTCTGGTGCTGATTCACAAGAAGGCAAATTTTCTGTTTTGCCACAAGGCACGTCCACAGGAATACAAGCAGATGAATCTGCAGGTTTAAAATTAGGCACGTAGTCTGATTTTGAAGGCACATGTTCTATCTCTCGAGAATGTTGTATTCTGAAACAAAAAAGTAAAGACTACACAACATATATTAATATATATATGTATATATATATATATATATATATATATATATATATATATATATATATATATATATAGGTTAACAATGGATAAGCTGTAGTAAAAATGATTTTCTTATTTCCTTCATTATACATATATTTATTAATAATGCTATTTTATATGTGATAATATAAAATAGGCCTTCTTAGTAATAAAAAAAAACCACAAGTCATAACAAAATACTGTGCATACCTGAGCATATTGGCAAAAATAGAATCACCATTGTCACTTAGAATGTATTCCTCCTCTTCCTCTGGGCCTATGGGCAAAAACTTAAAATATAACCTTGTTATTTCCAGACAGCTTAAAACACAACACCTACAGCCTACATTAGATCATGACACATTTTCATACTGAAAGTCAATATTTTTTTAATGCAATTCTGATTAATATATTACTTACCATCTAACCTATATTATTATCTATATAATATTAATGATATTTTAAATTGTAGGTAATTTTTTATTGTAATTATTCAAAAGTACTTTTTAAATGCATACAATACCTTCATCTCCCATAAGTTCTTGAGGTAGTTCTCGTAATTCATTTATATAGCATCCAGAAAGTGTGTCTGAAAAAAATATTCCAATTAAAGCAACAACTTCGAAAAAAATTAACTCTTTTACATTAGTACAAAGATTTTCTGTGATTCCTAAAAGTGTGCCAGAATTACCTACTAACCTATCTAAGCAGGCACGCACACACACACATAAATATAAACGTTCAATTAAATTAATAATGTAACTAGCGGAAGGTTTTAAGGTTCTCAACTTTGCGCTGAAGAAATGTACAAAATCTGGTGAGTAAATAGGACTTAACAACACAAACTGAGTAGATTGATTATGTTCAACCAACTGGCAAATGGTGATCAATTAACTTGGAGGAAACTATTGTGAGGAACCAATCTATCAACTTCCATTATTGACTTATCACTTTGGTAAAGTTACGGCTCTGTTACTGGGTACTTTTTTCTTATTATCAGCTCGCTGTGTCCATTCTGTTCCCCTAAATTCAGCATTTCAAAGCTTATTATATAAAATAGTAAACAAATTATATTTGAAAATCTCATAAAAGCTTAGACCAAGTAAAACTTATTTATACAAAAATCCAGATATAAAAGAATAGACCATAAATATCCAAATTGTATAAGCGAACAATTACTATAGGCCTACACTAAATTATTAAATATCAATTTTCAAGTTTACTTTTAAGGTAAACAGCAAATGTAATAACTACTTGACCTTATCACACTACTGTCCAATAGATGGACTAGTGTTAGATCAATGTAAAACGCCTCAGTCTAATAAAGTGGATTGTTCACTGTTGCTATTACATTTAAGTTATTTATTGCACTTCCAATAATGCAAATGTTTTGAAATCAAATTAAACAATTCAGTATTGACTACACTACATGAGAAAACTACTTTCATGGTCAATGCTTTGTGCATGTCTATTATCAATTATTTGTTATGTGCATTTAGCATGTTTTGCTTGCAGCCGGTACATTTCAAGAAGACAGCATAACATTTTGTATGCATGTTAAAACAAATGTATGTAATAACAACATTTTTAAATGAAAGAGGCTTAATTTTTTTCTAATAATACACTTCAAAAAATCAATGTTTTATTTCTAAAAATGTAATTAATGTAATGTGAAGCTTCATATATTGTTATTGTTAGAAATCACAATTAATTACCTATAATTATTAATATTTAAGTTATCTAAAATGAATGACTTAAATGGTGATAGTTTAAATGTAAAACTTTGAATTTTAAACAAAATATGCTTTGGCAGTTATAGTAAAAGATTTTGTTATGTCAAAATAATTCAAAAAATTTCACAATTTTCCCTCTGATTATGTTATTTATTCCAGGCTCTCTCTAACTGTACAGATCTATCTATAAAACAAGAAAAAACACAATATGGTACCTAACTTCAACTAGTAACATTAAAATTAACAGTAAAACACTCACTAGGCATAGGATCAAAATCCGTCTGTGAATCTGAAGAATACAGCAAAACCTCACACAGACAAGATGGATCCATCATCTCTTCGGATAACAAGTCATCTGTAACAATAACCAGAATTGGAGCGGACATAATAATCTATTACAATACTACAGTTATATTTTTAAAACCATCAATATTCAAAACTGTTTGATGATAAAATAATGACATCAGTTTGTTTAAAGCTCGATGCTAACAATTAATAAGTGAAAGTATAACAGGATTTAAGTTATTTGCTATTATTATTTGTTAAAAGTACTGAAACTGTTTGTTAAAGTATAGTGATTGTAAACATTAAAAATCCGGTTATCCTTTCTAATACAATTTGATGATACTAACTGAATTATTGTGGTATAGTTTTAAATCTTGAACCATATAAAGCTTATTGTGAAACCATTATGTCACTGAGACCTCATCTAATATATTTTCTATATATTAGTATTTATGATTGTTTTCAGAAAACTTCAAGGAATAATAATTGCAACTAGGATAATATAGTCAAAATGTATGTTAGTGTATTATTATATTTCCTTGTTACTACTTAGACTGTGATTTTGCACATCAGTAATGACTGGACATGGCATTTTTTTTAATGATCATCCTTTCTCTTTTTTAATTTGTTGCATCTAAACTTTTCTATTTAAAACTAAAAAAGGCACATAAAGATATTCTGGTTTAGTTACTGTGGTATAGTGTCATATTGTTGTAATCTTTTTACATAGAGCTTCATTCGCAACTTTTTCAAACCTTATTCTTTTATAATTTTACTGAGGTATTGGAAACCAAAAACCGTTGTAATTACACGAATTTTGTGTTGAAAAGTTTTGGAGTTGATTTGGGGCAAGTCATGTATGATATTCTGATTTTTCAAATAATACTTGTAGACCAAGTATGTCTTTCGTCTTATGTCTTTAGAGATTTCAATTTGTTTTTGGTTGGTGGTAATATCTAAAACTAAGATTGTAAGGTTGTCTGCAAAAGCTAGACAATCTACTTCGATATAAGTTCCACGTAACTATATGGTTGATCCAAATTATTTTTTTACTTCTTGTATTTGCCATTCCTGGGTTAGTTTAGAAATGGAAACACTTTGTCTTTTTATCTAACTCCAATTTTTATTTCAAATGGTTCAGAAATTTCTTCCATGAATTATACATTTGATTATCAGTTGGTGTTTCTCTTAATAATACTAGAGTTTTAAGGTCCAGGTCCTGTTTTTTTTTCTATAAGAAAAAGAGCATTGGAGTTAGATGCCAACTGACTAATTATTGGGAATAGCACTAAAAGAACCATCAACCATGTTCGAGCGATGAATAAAAGAAACTAATCAAAGGAACTTGAAGTCAAAAATATCTTCAAAGTAAAACCAAATTTGAGTTCTTCCAATATGTTTCCTCTACCTAAAGATGCAATTTTTGTGTTAACCATAAAGTGTCTCAACAGTGCCATCACTCGATACTGATAGGGTAATTTGCCGCGCACAGAGCTGCTCCATAGTCAGCATATGTGTAGTGTGTTTCAAGTCCATGATGATCAAATTTAGCAATATATATATATATATATATATATATATATATATATATATATATATATATATATGTATATAATATATATATATATATTCTTCAATATCTCTGTTTTCCTGTCTAAGCATCCTTAAGTAACTTGTCAAAGTAATGTGCCTTACCTTCACTTGTGGATTTCTGATCCTGTTGCTGACTGACATCTTCCACATAATTTATATCACTTTTATGAACATTGGTTATCATTTCTGAAACAGCATGAGATAATCATGTGATAAAATTCAAAGTTTTATAGTCCAAGTACCAATACCAAAATTACACAGAGAAACATACAATCTTATTGTGAAATTCACAGGGGAAATCCTTTTTTAAGAAATAAATTTATATTGGCTACTCTATTTTTGGTGTAGGTTGTACCTATTAGGTGGAGAAAGGATCAAATATATTATCAAATGATAAATATTTTTATGAGTAAAATTTTTTTAGATTTTGAACTGTCTGACATAGCTTATATCAGCCAACATGATAAAGAGACTGAAAGTCGTATTTCAATCAATTAGCGCTAAATGATATATAAGTTCAGGCAAGACCAGAAGAGTAAAGTAATAACAAGGTAATAATACTGTTGAAATGATAGTTTTACAATTTTCAATTCTTAACTACAAATTTACTAACACTTAGTAGCTTTAGTTAAATTTATAAAGGCTCATGTAATTCCTTCTGGGTAAATAAATGCGTGACTTATTAAGCTGACAGACTCAAATTTCTTCCTTGTGTGACCCAACATCTTCTTTAGCATATCTGCGAAGTATATTTCAACTATTCATATTTGTTTTGTACAGTTTGTTTTATTTAGTAGCTAACACAGTAAAGGTCAAATAGTATGCAGGTTTAATCTTTTTTATTTAGTGACAAAGATGACAATTAACATAGATTTGTAAGGTAGTAAACAACAAGCAAAACCTAAACTAACTATTACCTAATACTACTCAGTGGGAGCTTATTTATCAACAGCACAGCACTAGAACTGTCAGCGACTATTCGCATTATCGGCCGGAGGCTTCATATTCGGACCATCTAGAATTTTTATGTGTTATACATCTATCTTTTTTGTACGCTGCCAACAGTGGAGGGCAACACCCAAAGATGCTGCTGAAGCCCCCAATGAAGTGTTTTCATTTGTAACCAGCAGTGTAAGGACTCAGACTTCCAGAGTCGTACATTAAAGTGCAAGAAATTTTCAATTGTAACAATTTGTTTTTTAACAAAAATTTTGGTCGCAGTTCTGTGCGGTACCTTTTGATTTTACACTTAACCTTCAAATATTTTTAAAATACTTCTTGTAAAATCTCAAAAATTATTTCTATGTGTTCTGACAATTACAGCAATAAACCACTAATTTCGGCTCCTGAACAACTTTATTAAACATTATTAAACCACTTTACAACGCCAATGTAAAAAAACAAGATGATGAAACGTTCATTTCCAAAACAACCTATGTAAATGACTCGATCACATCACAGGAAAAATAGTTCCAAAATAAACAAATACATTATCACTGGAATCAATAGCCTTGAATTCACAGTATACAAATCGTGATGATTGTGGTAAAGTGAATACATGATACATCAATTGCCACTAAAGATTGAATAATTTTAACAAATAACTTGTCATCTGTAGGTCTAAACATGATTGTTAAATTATTGACCACATTAGTAAATCATTATTTTGACACTGTTAACTTATTGAATTCTTTCTTCAGAACAAAAAAATATAAGGTTTAAAAGGGTGGGAGTGACAAATAACAAAGTTGCAGAACATTAAAAGTGGAACTACTTTTCTCATCCAGAGAAAATTTCCCCGTTTTACATCTGCGCCATGCATCAAATAATCATGTTGTGGCCATTAGTCAGCCTGATACTGGTCTTAGCTGAAATGTGCCATAATTATCTGTAACTTTCAGCAATTTTGAGAAATAATGTGAACAAACAATTTATATTAGAGAAAAACTAAACACGACTCTAACCATACCTTCCTAATTTTGAAAATACTTACAACCTACTTATTTAAACATTTGTTAGCCTCCAATTTCAAGATTTAAAAACAAAACATGACCACATGGCGAATTAACAAAAATCTCACTCACAAAAAAAGATGTTTAATTCAGTTAATTTAAAGAAATTAAATTTATTTTCCTTTAAAAATCTTTCAAAAACACATACATAATTTTTCAAACTCCCAAAACTAGTTGTTGGTATTAGAGTTGAAAACACAATAGTTCAGTATTGGACCTCATGGTCAAGATACGAGAGCCCAGTGATAGGCCTACATGAGATACTAAGTTAGTTGATGCTGTACCGAATTGACCATGAAACGCTCAGATAAGCTATCGACCGGCAAAACACGGATAACGAAAAGCACATTTATACAAATAGAACACAAATATGATACTTTCATTTTCAATATTAAAAAGGGGTGACTTCCACCCCAAATACAAGGAGGCTTCTACTCGTAAAATTATTAATATACGTTAAAATGTTTACAATAATTTAGAAATTACTAGTAGTTGAATGGGTTGACAGTAATGCCTCCAGGCATCATGGAGCACCAACCAAGCTAAGCATGGCAATGAATGAAACATATCCCTTGAAATAATACTCATTAGTAAAATATCTCAAAAGGGCTGAACACGAATGCTTGAGAGACATTACTCTCAGTAGCAAAAGGACAACTGCCACTACACTCGGCTGAGTACACAAATAATTCAATAATTACATTACAAATAAAAATAAAAACAGCATTTTTTCTGCCCAATTCTGGCACAATAATTCTACCTTACTTTAAAGTGTACTAAACACAAAACTTGTATAGAACACTACTTGCTTAAAATTTTCACGAAATATAAGATTTTCACCTTGCGATGTGATAAGAAGGTTTTAGGCCATACCGCTTCTTATCTCTTCCAAACTGGTGAAGATTTTTAAGCGCTCACACGATCTGAGCTTGATTAGTAATTTTTTCTTTTCTCTCAGCATTGCAGTGCCACACTAGGTGTTAGGGCCTACTATAGACCTCACTGACAGCCAGGAAAATTTTTGATTAATACTTTCACGTATGATTTGGCATGAGAAAATATTGATTACAAATGTACTTAGCCATTAGTGCTGGATTTGGTTGTGCCTTCAAGGCATTGTTTTTACAATAAGAAAAGTATAACTCGAGATATCTAAATTCAATCTCAAACTCCGTTAGTGCTCCAATCTCGGTGGGTCAATTAATCAATTAATTAAATAATCAACAAGGTAAGAACAAATTCACACTTTCCAATCTATAATAAATATGCAATAGACTCGCCATCACACCCAGGAATGTGTTCGCTTTGAATAAGTTCTTCGGTAAAAATAACAATGATTTTCCAACACTTACAGTAGGCTAATTTTTATGTTTTTCTTATCTTCTAAGGACTACCATCATATTAAAATAAGAAATAAATTAAATGACCCGAAATAGCATAGTGGCAAACAAGGTTGAAGCAAAAAAAGAAAAAATATAAATAAACTTCACCGTTAAGAAAAGAAAATTAGGCTAAAATGGTGAAAAACAGGTGAAAGTAGCAGACAATTCTTAGATTACGGTACCCTAAAACACAGCTGGTATCTAGACCTAATCTTCTTGCTCAAATTATCTGCCGTTCATTCATCTAAATTTTGACAGTGTTGTTATCTCCTCCTCTTATACCTACTCTCCTTGTACCCCTATCCAAAAACAATAATTCTTCAGTTTCTTAGCTCGATGGACTATGTGGGATAAAGTACAAACATATATGAAATAGTCTATGTTAATAATTTTAAATGTGTAAATGTGAAATTAACAACCGGAGGGGCAAAATACAAGTTTGATTACAGTAACCTAGATCTATTGATATCATCCTCCTGAACAAAACAATATAAGGATACGCGAATATTTGGATACATAGCAAACAAAAATGAAATTGGGGAGATTTTTACCCAAAGGCTAAATGATGTTTTTGTTAGTTTAGAGCTTCTGAGAATGATAATTGGCATGTTGAGAATGATATTGACCTAACACAGCACCAAAGGCGACAAACAAAGAACATCCCACGAGATAGTATCTAGTCCATCACTAAAAGATAAGATTCTAGAAGGTCTGAATATGAATGACCACTACTGCTATGTATGAAATACAACTTGAAAAAAGCAAATAAATAGGCCTAGGTATTGTAAATTCACCTAATCACCATAACTTCATAATATCATGCAAGAAAAATAGTTCCATTTTAACATTGTTCAACTAAGTTGTTTGTCATTTTCACCACCTTGGGTTGTTTAGTTCAGGAGGACAATTGCAAATAGGTTAATACTGTGAATCTTGTTACTAGTGTGGATTAAAAACAAATTTGAATATAGGCCTAATGCAAACAAGTTTAATCAAACATTCTAAAAACAATAAAGCCTCCACTGCCCATAGCAACTGAATGCGTAACCACCAAATGCCATAACCATCCAAATCACGGCAATGTTTTTAGACTCAATAATGTATGGAAACATAAAGGAAAGTATAAAACACTATTTTATTTTTGATCGGAATTTGATTTTTTGGTTAGGGTACGTACTGTCCCTGGATTGACTGCCACAATTGTATTTTAACCTCCCAAATTTAATCGTGTTAACTTAGACAACCAATAGAGGAGTGCCAATGCTTTTTAAAGTTGTTGAAATATGGTGATAGTAAACTTCGTGACAAATACCATTCCTGCACTAAATGTGCTGAAACAACAATCTTCAAAGAAATATATATCTTTGCCGCTGTGGCTTCAAATGGAACAATGTTGGCACAAGACCAAAATAAGTTTCAATGTTCGGAGCCATAATATCATAAGTCATGTATTCAAGGGGAAATATTTACTTTATAATATTACATTTACTAGATTATAAAGTCTTGGTAAGGATTAGCCTATCGGGCAAAAAGAGTTAAGGTCTGCAGTTTAATAAGCAGTCACCACGACAAATGAATCATCGATAATCTTGAGTATCATATCCTTGATACTTATAATTGTTTCAAACTACAAAAACCAAAATGTCAAATCAATTTATGTTATAGGCATTTCAAGTTACAGTATAATAATTCTGGTGCTTTTTTTGTAGTCATGTTTGTTTTGAGTTTTTTGAACAAAACACTAGGCTTAATTGATTTCTACCTTTAATTCTCGTTTGCATCTCCTCACTAAAAACTGGATACTTTGGATTTAAAGGATCAAGATCATTATCTTGTAGGCCCAGCCATTTGAAACATTTTTCAATGTTTAAAAACCCATTTTAATACAAAAATTAAAGTCCATTACCACTGCACATCTTGCCGATGTCATTACTCACTTCGCAACGATTTAACTTTGCTTGAATAAATTTAATTTTAAACAATACAGCATTTCTATTCTATAAAATAAAAACTAACATTGATTAATTATAAATATCTATAGATCAAATGTTTTTATATTCCATAGTTAATACGATTTTCGTGGTGGCCGCTTATTGTATTACAGCTGAGGAAACTCAGGTCTATCAAATTGTTTACTATAGTTATTAGAATAGGATATTTACTATTTTAGAACTGCAGCTAAATATAACAAGAGCAATCCGATATTACATTTTCAAACATGTTTATAACATTACCATTTCCTGTACTGTTATCATATCTGGGCATGGATTAAGTTAAACAAAACCATACATAACCTCACTGTCCTTGAGCACATAAACAAAACAATCCTTTTATTTCATTAAGAAGTATTTGATTTTATAAGGCAAACAAAATTTAGATACTTACTGCGTTATAAAATAAATTTACATATTTTGTTTTAACTAGCCTACTAGAACAATCCGCAGTTTCAGTAGACTAATTTTACAACACACCAATCAACCAATCACTTTTAGACGGACACGGAATTGGATTAGAAATCCAAAATTTTTATGACGGTGACGGCAACATAGAATGGAACAATGGAACAAGAGAACAGATAAGAGGAACGGAATGGGGACAGAGGAATATGGAGACTGGACTGTCTGCGCTGGTCTGACTTGCTCTCAGGATTGCCAACACTCGATCAATGTTAGTTACCATCTCTCAATACATTTGACCGTACTTTTTTATCATCATATTAATTTAATTTCTTAATAATTAAACCTTTACTGTTTATTTTGTATTCACTGTTACACCGTAAAAATAAATTAACCAATACTTTTATAAGCATTTTGGTTTATTATTGTTTCACAGTTAGAATTTCGATTTTCAGAGAATCAGCCAATGTAAAACAACTACAATAATTGAATCAACTAATTAACTTTCTGGAATATAAAGTATAATCTTGTTTCATATAAATATGATTAAAGCGTATTTTAAATCTTTATTGTTGGGACAAAAATGAGGTATGATGTTAATGAGTATGCAACATTTCCTGCGCCATTAAATGGTAGAAAAAGTGTTAGGAATGAATCTTCATTTTTACTATTTTATACTAAGTCTTTTGAACATCCTTATAATATGTTTTACTGCCCTACTTTTTATAATGTTTTGGATCTTAACATTTTTTTACGATGTCATGCGTGTTTACAGTGTAATATAGCAACAGAGAATGTAAATTTCAATATTTATATTTAATATCTATGTGACAAGTCAACATACTCAGTTGAATCATTGTATATCACTAGACTGTGTAACTTTTCACATAGGAACGCATTTGATAACATGTTTTAAACACAAGTAATATTTTCACTCTTCTTACTACCCGTGTGAATATAGAATTTTATTTAGAAGGTAAAAGTAAAATGAGTAGTACGCAATCTCCGCATTAAAGCAGAAATATATCAAGCTTTCAGTTGTGTCGGGAATGTTCTGCAACTACTTAGACCAGTATTGATGGATAATATTTAACATTCCCTTATATATGTGTATATTATATATATATATATATATATATATATATATATATATATATATATATATATATATATATATATATATATACATTGTTATTTACTGTACACGTGAGAAATCTTAATTTGAATTTGAATGTTTTTTTTAATTTAGTTTTCCTTGATCAGAGCCACTGTACTTTGATATTGAAAGTCGTTGTATAATATGTATTTTTTATAATGTCTAAAACATGTCTGTTTCGTCAAAAACATTTATACTCCCGCCTAAATAAGTATCCTAACTAGCTTTACTTTGTCCACTCCAAAATGATTCAAAAATACATTGTTAACCTTCAGCAGGTAATTTATTAAAGCATTTTTGCAAGCGACATTCTTCTAAAGATTTAAACACTCTGCATTACACTTGTTTAGCTGAATGAGAAATTTAATCTCAGCCTGTTTGTCTTCTGGTTTTCTTTACATTACGATTCCAATCTTTTTTGGTTGATTGCTTCTTTATTGCCCCACCTCCGTTTTTTTAACTGATTAACACTTTCAATTATACTATTTTTCAAACACATTAACCAAAATAAATTTGTATTGTATTGATCAAAAGAGTTCAAAACTTGGTAAAAATCTACAACTCACGTTTGGTTATGAATACAACATACCTAACTAGTCTACAAAACTGAAAATTTGTTTCTATGCACAAACGGCCCATAGTCCACTTCAAATAAACACATACATATAAAAAAATGATACAGCAATGAAACTTTGCAGGGATACCAACAGACAATATTTGGAAGCAAAATAAAGTATTCTTCGCAAAAAAGGCCCATGGCACCAAGTGCCTCTTTTGGAGCTACCGCCTCAGTTTAATTTATTTTTGGGGTTGCTATTTATTCTATAAAGCTACATGTATTTTGTCCCTTAAAGTAATTCATTCATTCCTTTAACTACCACATTTTTACTTTAAACTTTATTCAATAAATTTCGATAAAGTTTTTTAGTAGGTATTCTTTGAAAGACCTAACTTTTTTTAATTTTTTGGAAGGAAAAAACTTTAAATCAAACCAAAACGCCTATTTAAATTAGGATTTTTCAAACAAAAAAAGTAATACTATACATGTGATTAAAATGGTATAATTTGGGTTATGTTACCTTGTTTACCACATAAATTACTATACCTACTAAAAATAACCAAACAGTCAAGAATTGTTGAAAATTAAATGTTTTTCTTTACTATGTTACAACAATCAAATAACAATAACTGCTACATTTGAGGATTTAAAAGTATACTAGGGTAGTAAACCTACTATTTGGTTTTATTTAACTTTAGTTGAAGATTAGCAATAATTCTTGGATTTCATTATTGTACTTCGCAATGAAGTGTGGTATGATGTTCGACCAATCAGAGTACAGGCACCGTTCTTTGATGATACGTCGTGTAACCAAAACACGTGAGCTTTTAAACGTAGCCTAATGCCTATCTACCAAAATATTGATCGAAATTATTTGCTTAAAAAAACATTATAGCAATTTTCGCATTATACAAAAGTTTCTCTACTTTTTATGATTAAAATATTGATGTATTGTACCTAAAAACCTGCCCTAGCTCATAACGAAGCCGACAGTGAAAACCGTATTAAACTCCTTTGAGTAAGCTAGTTTAGAAAATATCAATGCATCAACAGACCAACACAAAAAGGGACTGAATTTATAATATTTATTGATGTTCATTTCAATTCGTTTCTCATCGCGGTATAAGCCCAGAAATGTTTCATGCCGCTTATAACATTTAAAGTAGAAGGTCTCAAGATAAAAAAATACTATCCAAATAAAAAACTACGAAACCTATTGTCTGCTAAAATAATCTTCAATAATACAAAGAATAGACTATAATGTAAGTAATATGAGGAAAATATTAGACTACTGATGTTTTGTAAATCAATGTTCTTCTCCAGTGAGTTAAAGGGTAATGTTTTGTGAATGCTTCGGAAGCTCCTGTCTGGAAACCTTTAGGCTAGGTTATAATGGATTTGAGCGTGCGAAAATTCTGACCTGGAACGGATTCCAACTTGAGTCTACAGGGTAACACTCAGCTACTATGAACGACTGGGATATTCGCCGCGATATCCCAGATGTATCATACCAACTAAATCGATGTTTTAAAGTGGTATTTGGTTATAGTACACAAACAAATAAAAGTAAATTTGAAGATAAGTTTGGCATAAAACAACACGTATTGTATCTAATAATATAATAATTAGTGCAAAAAAAAAATAAAAATAAAAACAATGTTAACGTAATTCCTTCTGTTAAGTAGAACAATGACCTGATTATTGTTCATCTTTAATTTAATATTCTTAAAACTTTTCATAAAATCTGCTCTTTTTAATGTGTTATTGTAAAAAAGTTTATATGACGCCATTTTGAAAACTGATATAATATATACGGATACTAAACAAAAATGTAAAATTTAAGTGTAAGGACAAAACTCAAAGTATGCCTGAGAAGAATGGTTCAATTGCTCTTGATGAAACTGTTGACTTACCTTGTAATAATTGTTGTCAAACTGGCAGTTCTGACAGTGACACTATAAATAGTGAAAGTGGTTGTACTAATTTAACAATATGTTATTGATAGGTGACTCTATGATCCGATATGCTAGTATTTCAAGTTGTAAGAGAGGTGCTATGGTGGAATGTTGCCCTGGGGGAAAAATAAAGGATATAAAGGAGAAAATATTGAAGTATACCAACTATAATCTTTCAGTAATATATTTCCATGTTGGAACGAATAATCTCAAAATGTGGTACAGGGGACGGGCGGGTTACAACGGCGGCCATGGTAAGAGGGAGGTTCTCCACGACCTGGCTGACCTGTTGTTCACCACAAAAACTCATTTCCCCAATACCATGGTTTTTGTTAACAGCTTATTAATAAGATCTGAATTAACATACAGAGCTCTCTTTGACTTTAATGAACAAGTGAAACTGATGTGCAATAATTTTGATGTTGTTTTTGTTGAGGCAAATTGTTGGGTGAAGAGGCATCATCTTGCAAAGGATGGAAGACATCTTAAAAAAACAGGGAACTACCAGCTGGGGAAGTTGTTTTTGATTGTTTTTACTGCAATTGGTGACCGGATTCAGGGGTTTCTCACTGTTGATGCAAACTTGGACATTAATGAAAGTATTTTGGTCAGTGATAAAACTATTTTATCTAAGACGGCCCAATCTAAACCCTCTGTTGTGCCTCCCACTGCCAATGGTTCTTTTTTAGGGGCGATGTCTCGGGGAACTGTGTAGATAATAATCGATCAACTCGCAATCTTAAGTTAATTAATCACAACGTGCAGGGTCTCTCTGGAAAAATAGACAGTTTTCAAATATTTATTGATTCCGAAGATCCAGATATTGTTTGTTTATCTGAACACCATTTAAGAGATTATCAGTTTGAAGTAACATCTTTGCAGGGTTTTAATGGCATCACAGCTTTCTGTCGTACATCTCTTCAAAAAGGAGGGGTTTGTATATTTAGTAAACCTTCTATAAAATCTGAGGCCATAGATGTCTCACGTTACTGTCTAGAGGGTAAATGTGAACTTGCTGCCGCAAGGTTTCAGTTTGATAACAATGAAACACTCCTTATTGTCGCTGCTTATAAACCACAGCCATTTTCTTCCTCAATGCAAGAGCACGAAATTTTTTATGCACGTCTATCGGATTGTCTTGCAAAAGTGATGAGTGCAGAGGGTAAAACAATTGTTGTAGACGATTTTAATGTCAATTTATCTGTTTCTGATATTAAAGCTGACAACTTGTTGTACATGATGACCTCTCATGGGTTGGGAAATAAAATCACATCATACACTAGAGAATTTAAAAACTCAAAGTCTTTGATAGACCATGTCTACACTGATCTTCATGATGCCACTTGTAATGCCTCTGTTTTAATCACGGCATTGTCCTGATCACCATGCACAGGTGGTAATTGTTAAGTTATCACTTCCTGGGAACAATAACCACCCCAGGTTTTTACTTCGGCGATCATTTTCGGAGGATAATATCCGTATTTTCAGGTATTTACTCATGAGTGAAACTTGGTCCACGGTCTATGAGGCTAATAAAATGGACGATAAAATGCGTATTTTTGGATCATCTATATCGTATTATTTTGATAAAGTATTCCCTGAGAAGAAAATTAAAATTCGTAAGAATGTCTCTAGAGGTAAAGTGTCTCTAAGTGTTGATCAACTGAAACTTCGTGATGAGGTCATCCAGTGGTATCATTTGACTAAAGATTTGGATTCTTCTGATATGAGAAGACAGCATTATTTATCATTAAAACGGCAATACAAGTCTAAAATTAGAATTGCAAAATCAGCCAAAGTGCTGGAGGAGATCCAGAACTCTTCAAATAAAGCAAAAACTGTATGGGATATAGTGAACGAAAATAGGGGAAAGAAAAAGCACCAATGCTTCGTTCCTCAAACCATTAAGGATGGGCGTTGATGTGAGTGATCCAAAGCTGGTCTCAAATATTATTAATAATTTCTTTATAAATGTTTCCCATAATGGTTTCACTTCTACTAGGGGAGTTTTTTCAGATTATCTTCCTTGCTATAACACCTATTCTTTATTTTTTACTCCTGTTTGTAGGAAGGAAATGTCAGACATTATAAAATCTTTAAAAGCAAAGACATCCTCAGGCTATGACAACATGTCATCTAAACTGCTTAAGTCATGTTGGGAATCCCTTGCTGAACCACTCGTGCATCTCGTTAACTGTTCTTTTGAAAGTGGAACCTTTCCAGATGTGTTAAAACTAGCTATCGTAAAGCCTTTGCAGAAAAGAGGAAAAGTTGATGATCGCGATAACTTTAGACCAATCTCCATTGTTTCAACGTTCTCTAAGGTTTTTGAAAAGGCAGCTTTAAGTAGATTATGGTCTTTTCTGATTCAAAATAATATTTTGTTCAGCAATCAGTTTGGATTTGTCAAAGGAGGGTCAGCTGTCAATGCTATGTTTACTTTCATTGATAAAGTCATCAAGGCTCTGGATAGAGGCAAGTCTGCTTCTGGTGTCTTTTTCGATTTGTGAAAGGCATTCGACATGGTTCCTCATGAGCGTCTACTGAGAAAGCTTGAGAGCATTACGTGGTGTCGCAGAGCAGTGGTTTTATTCTTACTTGAAAGAACGTCGACAAGTTGTAGAATTGCCTTTTGTGGATGGAAACACTTTAAAGCATTGGCATTCTGATGTGCAAACTGTTAAGGCGGGTGTACCCCAGGGTTCCATTCTGGGTCCTCTTTTATTTATTTTATATATTATTGATCTTTGAAAATGTATCTCAGATGCCCACTTGTGCTTGTTTGTGGACGACACGTCAATTGTGATAGAGAGCCAATGTCGTGAAATCATGGAGGTCAAAACCTTTGTAGAATCTAACCGGATAGTCCAAAGGTTCCATTTTTGGTTCCAAGAAAATGGATTAGTTATCAACACTAATAAAACCACATTACTTGAATTTGCTATCACAAGAAAGCATAATGATGACCTTAGTGTTTGGGTTGATGATGTAGAAGTCTTTTCTGAACAAAGCGTTAAGTTTTTGGGCTTATCTATTGACAGAAATTTAAGTTTTTCTTGTCATATAAGCGACGTGGCGCAGAGGATAAGTTCTGGAATATTTGTACTGCGTAGGCTTTCTCATTTTGTAAACACTGATATTCTGCTTACAACATATTATGCACTTATTTTTTCTTTCCTTTCTTATGCGGTAACCATCTGGGGTTCCGAGAGATGCAATACTTATTGTATCTTTGTTTTGCAGAAGAGGGCAATGCGAATTGTTTGGCATTCGTCAAAGAGAGTCTTGTAAATCTGTTTTTAAGAAGCTTGAAGTTCTGACATTTCCTTGTGTTTACATTTTTTACACTTTGATGTTTTTTAAGCAGAACCATGGTATTTTTCAATCTCTTGTCCCTCAATCTGGATATAACCAGCGAAACAAACAAAAACTGAATATTCCTTACCATACCACTTCCTTCTTTAAGCATCACACATATTACAGTGCCGTATCATTGTTCAACGCTCTCCCTGATTACCTTAAATCTAACTTGGATCTAAACTATTTTAAAAGAAAGCTCAAGTCATTTCTAATTGAAAATTGTTTTTATTCTATAGAAGAGTATATTAAAGGTAGATAGAGTACCATACATAGATTGCTAGTAGTTTTTAGTTACATTTATTTTGACGCAAGCTAATGCATGTACTTATGTTTTTATGGCAATAAAGAAATTTTGACTTTGACAAAACTAAAAAAAAAATATTTCTTACTCGTATTTATATTGACATGAAAATAAAATGGTGTAGTTTGATTGCATAATTTATGGACACAATATATTGCATCCATGAAATGTTAAATATACTACCGCTTGAAACGTCATGGTTGGGGGCTTTCTAGTTCCAATTGTAAGAAGCCATTATAATAATATATCACTGGAAGGCATTAAACATATTATATTCAGTAAACTTTGACAGTAATATAAATACACAACATTCTGAATCTAATCAAGAAATATTATTTATTTACTAGAAGATTAAAATGGATTACAACTATAAACAACATATATATCATACACTATTTACAAGTCACCAAAGAGATTGGGTTAACCAATCAAAATGTCTGTTACACAATCCCCATATGGATGCATGGTGTGATCTCTGTTAAAGCCAAAGCTTCAAGTATAGGAAATAAGTTTTTGGGGGTTTATATTAAAATATATCCCAAAAAATGTTATAAAAATAATTATTTTTTTTTCAGATGTACAATTTTACCTGTCGTCCCTGTGGTATCTGGTCTATTGACATCTTTTGATACTTTGGTGAGTCATTTATTGTGTTTCATAATATTTACAAAACCTAATTTTAATCATATACTAGTTAGGAAAAATTATATTCTAAGCGATGAAACACTGTTTATTTAATTATAAATGATGAAATCATTATAGTATTGTCGATTTTACCAAATAGTAATCAATTTATACAATAATATATTGTATAATTACATATGTTTCTTTGTTGATCCAAAGTTTAATTTCCCGACTTATTTTAATACACATGTTTTATTTCAGCTCTTAGGCTTGTATCTAGTACAGTCAAATTTGGAGACTATAACTACTGGGATCTCAGGATAGTAATGGCTTATTCACACATTCGCTGCTGATTTATCAGTTTCACGTGATCACCAGTGCTGATAAATCAGCGCCTCGTCAGCGTCTTCTGAACGAAACGGAAGTGCTCGTTGTTCCACTTATGGATGAGTTGTTGCAGGGTTGTATTTAAGTCGTCAATATGTCAGATTAGAAGTAGAATTTAGATCTTGTGATAGGTTTTCAAATATTTTGAAAACTTACCCTTGTTTGTGGATCCCTCTCTCCCATGGGAAATATAATTAAAGACACACCAGAGGCATAGCTACGAAGGAATTAATTTCGTATCTTGAATCCGAAGGGTTTGGCATTAATTTAAAAAGTAAATTTAATTCTTCGAATGACTCATAGTGAGCGGAGTTTATTAAAGTTCGGAAATCTTAAATGAAATCTACACAACGTTCTCCTGCTTGATCTCGCGCTTTAACCAGCGCTGCCATCCATCCAAGTGTGAATGATATTATCCACGTCGGTACATACCACTGGTGATAGAAGCAGGTATCAGCAGTTGGCAAATCAGCCACGCGTGAATGATAATTGTTCACGCTTGTACATACCTCTTGTGATAACAGCTGGTATCAGCAGTTGGCAAATCAGCCAAGTGTGAGTGAGCTTTAAGAGTGAAAATTTATCACTTTTTTACCTTTTCCATCAAGTCACAAATTCACAAGTTAAAAACATCAGAGTAATCATCCAATCAGACAATATCTCTTAAGTAATAAGAAAATAAACCCTCGATTATACATTTAATACGTGTTTTGGCATTTAAAGAACATATACAAATATTAGAAACAAATAATACGTCAATAAAATCAAATGTTTCTGAACATTTAAATTAATATTACTGTTATAAATTAATTAATTAATAAAATTAACATTACTATTATTATAATACACAAACTATTATTATTATTTTTTTAACAATTAATATTAACAAGTCTGATATAGTTGTAAAATATTTAAACGGAAATGGAAAGTGTAGTTATTGAAAGAAAAGAAGAAAAAACACAAAAGAATAATAGCATATATATTTTAATTATGCTAAAGATCCCCAAAATATTCTAAATATTAATCTGAAAAAAAAAAACAAATTTTAATATGTTTAAAAGGGTTTTAGTTTACTTCTTTTGATATGATTATAAAGGTAACCTTATATTGTGGAGTTAATACTATAATAGGTTGCCGTAGTTAGAATGTTACGATTCATTACTCTGTTTAATAAAGTAACGATAACTAAGATTTTATAGGTTGCTCTTGAGATTAGGTTTTACTTGATCGATTACCAACATATTTTAATCAGGAGTCAGTTTATTGTTTAAAATTCAGTTAATTATCCTAGGTTTTTGCGCAATAGAAACATCTGGGGTACCAGAAATCAAGCTTAAGATGTTCAGGTTCTTATAACTGGATTAGTGATTGAACAAAAAGAATCTCGTGTTTACAGATTATCTTGTTAAATAAACTTAAAAGTCAAATAATAAAGAGAAGCAAACATGTACAGACTAGTTATTTTTGGAACACAATTTGTTGGTTTATATGAATGTAAGAAGGTAAGTGTTTATAAATGTAAGAAATTAGCATCAAAATCATTAAAATTATTATTTAAAGTTTTCCAATTTTATTATGTTTACTCCATTATGTGTAACCATATATATATATTTTCTCTGACTTTAATTTTTGAGTATAAAATCACTGATCGCAAGAACTTTATTATATATCATTTGGATACAAATATATGTAACAAAATATTAAACAATTAATGAGACAGTAGAAAGATGTTGTAAACATTTAGCCATATCGTTTTCCCACATTTAGCTGAAGAATGATATGGTTGATACCAGTTACTTTTGCTTAAAATGGGCTAATACTAGTTTTTATTTTTTATTACATACTAATATATGATATGCAAAGGAGAGAAAATCATATATGGTGCTTTATATGTATATTTTGCGTCTATTTCCAGTATACATGGCTACTATGAGTTTGTGGTGGTAAATCACCTTTACTAATTATATAAATTTATTAAACCCCTGTCGTTATCGTGTATTATAGCATACGCTGATTATTGCATGAACTTCTCACATCCCGAATCTTTGGAAGTAGCCAATCGAGAGAAAAAAACAATTAGGTGATATGATAGGCCTATACTTTATTTCTATACATTAATATCAACAGTAGTGCTTTAACACTATTGTATCGACGCATTAATTTATTTGGATTTTTTATTCTGTTTGATTGCTTTTTCTACTGTGTCCATAAATTTGTCTATAAAAACCAGTAAAAAGTGCCGCTATATGGTTTATAATTATACTTAATGTTTTATAATTCATATAATTAAATTCTACTGCTGTTGACCAGGAAAAGAAATAGGCATTGTAAATAACTTCAAATATAGAAGAATGCATTTTCCAGCGATGCTGCCAGATTATAACAACCCATATAAACATAAAAACAAACACACACACGCGCGCACACGTAACATTACTTACACATACACATACCGTCACGCTCATAAAAAGGTAAATATATATTTTACATAAGGTCAAATGAAACTAAGTATTGCCATCAAAATTGTACATGCAGAGCTCACACATACACGAAGTAATTATACATACACACCGTCATACCCATACACACGAATTACTTATACATAAGGTCTAATGAAGCCAAGTACTGCCATCAAAATTGTACATCCAATCTGGTGTCAAGAAATTTTGAAATTGTGTAACACAGGAACACAATACATAAATTTAGTCCTTAATAATTGTTAAGTAGCACCCGTAGCTGTACTTGGAAGAAACAGGATTTTTCCGGACATTTGCCATCGTTCAGTGAAACAAGAAAACAGTAACACTACGTTTCGAGATCTGCAATCTGATCTCTTCTTCAGGTAAAGAACTAACCTAATACATAATTACAAATTGGCAGACCAACCAATCAGTCAACCATCAGTCGAGATTAGGCCGCTTTGGTTGCCAATTCTAAAAAATGAACTAAAGAGAAAACCAAAAGTATCAAACGGATCGTAATAAACCAATGCGGAGTCAAAATATGGTTTTAAGAAGTTCATCTCGCATGAACCAATAATAACGAAAGGGCCCATTCCTGTCCCCCTTCCCTTGTATTTCCGCCATCTTGTTTTAGCCAGCCGTCACGATTACCATTGGCTAGTCCCTATGGTCAGTCGTAGGTGGTTAGTAGACGAGTGAAGACGTATTGTGACCTGTATCCCGTAGTTTAGTTTTAATGATTAATGTTTTGTATTAAGTGCATGTCTATAGAGTTAGTGAAGTTGACAAACAACATGTAGGTTGTGATTCCTGACTTAGGCGTGCCACAACGCTTTAGTAAGATTTGTTTATTTTAACCTAGTTTGTAATTATGTATTAGGTTAGTTCTTTACCTGAAGAAGAGATCAGATTGCAGATCTCGAAACGTAGTGTTACTGTTTTCTTGTTTCACTGAACGATGGCAAATGTCCGGAAAAATCCTGTTTCCTTCACAATCCTTCCATCGTTAAAAATAACCTTAAAACAAAGAATGTACTTGGAAGTTTATAATCTAAGTTGTCTTGAAAATCCATAACATAATAAGCCTACAACTGGCAAGCACTTGAACCTGTATATCTCGTCGTATTGTTAAACCACTATGTTAGATACAAACCTCTATGCAGTATATACTCGTATCACTTATTCTCTACTCGATTTTGTTTAGTTTCCATTAAACTAAGAGTCACCTAGCAGTATAATTTAAAGTATATTCTTAAAAATTCGTTACATTCTACGTTCATTACATAACCTAATAATTGTCGTAATTAGTTAATAACGAAAGTAACTTGTTTTTCAGCCCGGTAGAAAAGGTTTTTCTCATAATAGCAATAAATTCGTGGAAAAGCCAGAAACAAAGCGCTGTTGACGCAACACAGCGCTGTAACAATGGTCTTTTTAACCTCTATTCTTGTTTGTCCACCACATTAAATGTTAACCTTACACAAAAGAGTGAAACAACTTTTGAAACACTGCTCATGAAGTTTACTTTGCCAAATAAAGTCAGCTTCCTTAAACAGTGGCTTTGTGTGAATAATGTTTCAAACAATTATTCTTTTCGAAGTTATGTAACTAGTCATTTTCCCCACTTATTAAATCCTCCCCTGATTAATTAATAACTTCTTTAATAATATATTTGTTAAACCTAATTCTAAATCATATAAACGTTCTAATGACTCTTTACAACTATTATTAATTATTTCAAGATTCTAACTGTATCTGCAATTTTTACGTGGTTTAGCGGGAAATCCTTGATGGCGGTTATTATTTTGAAATCGAATTTTCACTAACAAAATTATTTTTATTATAAAAAATTTTTTAATTTAGTAGTGAAAATCTTAAAATTTCCTCTAGAGATTTGTTCAATTCATAATTTATTTGATAATGCCGAAACATTACTAAAATATAACCCTGTGCGTCATACGTGAGTATATATAGGGGATATGTCTCAAAGGACAAGCATATTGTCTGTGCGATCGCTTCAGTGTGATAACATGATAAAGGGCCATATAGATAACTGTGTAGAGGCGCTTGACGCCCGGCCCTTTCATCGTACCTACACAATAACCTAAGGTACACGGTGGGTCGAGAAATCTTGATATTGAAATCTTTTACACGGAAACATGTAAAAAAGATTTACGTTAAAAAATAAATAACATTTTTATTTTGGAATGTTTTCATAACATCATTTATCTGGATCATATTAACATTTTATTTAAATGGATGTATTTATATGGTGATAACTTATGCGTGAATTATAAACCGTCTGTACATTTTGTTAATTATCATTTCTGTGCACCATAACATCGTAATTGTTGGCTGAGCGTCAGCGAAGCCTACCACTCTTGGTCAAGAAAAATTAAATTTCATTTCTGTCCCAGATAGCACGTAAGCTTGGTTTTAGCCCTTTCTTAGTTTAGTCGTTAAAATTTAAATTTTGGAACATCCCCTTTAAAACAAATTAAGTTCCTTGAGTTTGAAGTATAACTACAATTCAAAATTGACTAATTTTCCGTTTGACTTAACCTTCCAAACTTGAAATTTTGAACCCATTGATTTTTAAAGTTCAAAACGCAACTGAGCCAACCACGTAAATGAGCCTAAAACAACTTAGAAACGGATCAACAATGACGTCACCAGTCACTGAAGTGCGACAGTGTTCTGCGCGTGCTTAGTTCTTTGTGTTCTTTTCCTCAACATGGCGGCACCGAACGTATTCCAGTATACTGGTGTTTAGGGACGATTCAAGAAGTGATTCTGTACTTCCTTTCATTGCTTTGACAGTTCAACTACTTTTCTTGAAGAATTTCGTTCTAACTATTATCAGGTAAGTTAAAGTTTTGTTTTAATATTCTAATAATGCTTATTTTAAGACTTAAACTACATTACTTTGTCCAATCACTCTTATGAGTTTTAAGGCAGGATTTTTACCTAATGTATTCAAAGATATAAATCATTCATTATAAGTCTATTTATTGAGCTTGTGAAGTAATTTATCTCGTGAATTTAGTGTTTTTATAGCACTAGAAAAGACGTTAAATTTATTTTGTAGGGTAATGGATAACTTTCCATTTTTCATGACTGGCGTCTGGAGACACATTGTTAGACCGACTCGGATAGGCAGATTCTTTGAAATTTTGTGTCTAAAATTAAATTTGTTAAATCATTGTAAAATTACATTTTTAAGTAATTTATCAATTTTTGAGTATTTTACAATTAAAATCACTTGCACAACAACAGTACAACTTGATTTAAAAGTTATTACTACTTACAAAAATTATTTAATTTTTTAAATGATTATAAACGATTTTTAAATGATTATAAACAATTATAAACGCTTTCTATGCAATCGTTTTAGCTAAAATTCCTTATTTTTAAAAGAATAGGATGTATGGTTTGCGTAAATTGGTTTGTTAGCTAAGTTTATTAATTATATGTATATTAATAAACATCAGGTATGTCTTAATTAATCATCAATCAAGTTATATAAATATGAACTACAACTCTGACTTACCGGATGGGCTGATGCTGACGCATGGTCGTAGTAATAGCAGCGAAATTAATTGGTTAAGGCTTTTGACCAGTCATGCATGGCAAATTCGGTATATTTTCAATTAGTTATTAATTAAACGCCCTAATTTTCGTTCACGAAATCACTCGTCCCGAACAGTTCGCGTTTTAGTTTAATAATATTAGAGTTTGTTGGTATAAGAGATTATTTTTACAAAATAGTAAAATACGTGACATACTTCATTTAAATTCTAGTTAAATGTTTTGACTTTTTTTTTAATTTGTAGGTTGGTGAAAATCGACCCCTAATTTCTACAGTTACTGCCACAAAAACCTATAATATTATTGTTATAAAAGTAGTTATTTCATTTATGAACACAAAACTACATAAACAACATATAAATTTATATTCTATATTTGGATGGTTTTAACAGTACTTTAGATTGCACAAGGATGATGATGGTTTAAAAATTATTCCTTTACCGTTATTTCTGTAACGCATGTTTAAATACGTACTTCCAAACGTATTGTAAAACAGTATAATATCGAGTGTAAACATTCAACGGGAAAATTAAAATCTCATTGGTTGTAAAGAATATTTTTCCTTTTACCTAAATCTAATATAGTTCAACTAGATCCATTTTCATTAATAGGCTTATAGCCGAGCACAATCACATTTTTGAAATTATATCTAAACCTGTTAATAGGGCTGAATGTTGTCAAAGACAACCTCAATATATATGCTCATTCCATTGGTCGAATGATATATGTCGGCAGATCTATCTCAGCAAGTTTATCTCGAAGATGCACCATATGATAACTCTATAGACTTAGCTGTAAATCTATTCTTCTCTTGGTTTGCTTACATTTTGAAATATAACAATTACAATTATACATCCTGACTATTGCATTTCATGTCATTCAAATAGACACGCCAATCGGTTTAGTTTATTTAAGCTCTCATATCTCAAAGCATTTTATGAGTTTTATTTTTACACACGTTTTATATAGATGGCCTGTAATATAATTCAATATGAACATATAGTATAATATCCATGTACAATAGTTCTTTATGAAATAAATAGGAATAAATCTTGTAGGTCCCATGTAAAACACTATATTAGGGTTTTGAATCAACAGCAACAAACATAGCCAGTTCTTCTATTTATTATTTAAAGAACCTTTCATTCATCAGTCATGTTACTAAGTGTGTATTTAATTTTTTTGTCACAGGTGGTGTTGAAGAAAATGCTTAAAAATATGGAAGATATATACTTCATGTTAATAGTAAATTTGACAATTTGTAAAACACACATTATTATTAAAACTTATTACTTATTAACTTTATAGTATTTAGATAATAATTTTCAAATTCCCCCAAATGTAGGAATATATTATTTGATGGTTAAATTCGTTAAAATTGACTTTTAATTAAACTGTCTTCTTCCCCATGTGTCTATGCTTGTAATAAGCTTGCTATTCTAAGCTAACTGTGGAGATTGACTTTAGATTTTGGATAACTTTGATAGTCCAGGCTTGGAACAAGCTAAATAAGTAGCTGCTATGATCTTTAAGCCAATCTTAAAACAAAAAAAAACTGTTAACTTAGTTTCGTAGGCTTGTTTCATGACTGCTAACTCAGGGAGGGAAGATTGGTACACGTTCTAAACAAGCTTAATTGGGGGTCTGTCTGTCCGCTCGACATCTTGAAAACGGTCTGATCAATAGAAATATAGCAAGTACCTTCGTTTATATACAACAAAACTGAGTTTGATGATGGTGAATGTCCCTCCAGGGGATTTAGATGAGCACTAGCAAATATTTTTACATTAGTCTTATGGGTAACCATGATGAAATCAAGAAAATAGCAGAGTAAACAGATTTTAACAATGTGTCATATTAACACATAATCTACATTATACATACATTTACCGTATGTATAATGTAGATTATTCATACGGTAAACATAAAAAATAATAAATAAAATCCAATGTTAAATTTTGGTAAAACGATATGATTTCAACGCATTCTTGCGTTGTAGAACTTTTAACATCTTTGCATGAAACATCGTTTCTACATAGACAAGAATTAGTTCTATGGTGGACCATATCAACCACATAATTTGATTGAGCGTCATTAAATCACGTAATAGGCTGTCATAATTGATATTTTGCCCGTCTATGGGATGTAAAAATGCCTTACTATATGACATATGTCTAACTATCTCACCATAAGACATCTTGAGAATGACATGAGCTATGGCCTTGAAATTTTTTGATTAAGCCTTTGCAAGGCTTGTTATTTGATACTTGGCTAGTTGTAATCCTACCTTGTTTAGTAAGATAAAAATTATCAACAGATCGCATTAATAAAGTATCTATTTATATTGCTAAAATAAATTTTTCATTTTTGTACGATAACTGTAGGCGTCTAAAGTAATTATATTATACGCATATTACTTATTACTTGACACTTCTTACACTTTAGATGTGGATTTATAAGGCCTTCGACACAAATCAGGCCAGAGCTATGCCGCATTCGAAGTTTCATTATAAATATATGAGGTAACCTTTGTTTAGTTTAAACAGCTGATTACTTAAACACTCGTGACGTTTAACCAGTGTTCTCGTTAACCAATATAATAATCATCTGGTATACCCTGCATTCTTTGCGTCGGTAGATCGGAAACCCAAATACATTTTGATAAGTTTTCTCGTAATTCATAAATCACTATCGAAAGTGAATATATTGTTAGCCCACACGAAACCTTGTAACGAATAAGTTATGAATGTTTTTAGAATGTCCTGAATGAGATTTAAATCGACTAATCCCATAGGATACGTTACGTCAGTTTATTCTATACGTTTTAGGTTATAGTTAAAAGGCTAATGTACTAATCAAACTGCAACCGAAAACTCATTTATGGTCAAGACTATTGACTCTATAAAAAAACTATTCCAAAATCTGAAATAATCATGAATTAACACGATACAATTGTTGTTATGGTAAGTTATCTGATTATTTCTCTATATTAATACTTATTGCGCAGGATTTAGTAACACCATACTCTTCGTACTAATCTAAAAAAACAAAATCTGAAGACATTTAGTTTTAAATTTAAATGGTCGTTTCAGAAAAAAAGAATCAGTACGATAAAATTGTTATTATCTTAAATTTGTTTTAACATTTTTATAGTATAGTTTTTATGTGTTTTACAAAATCATGTAAATAAATATGACAGTAATTTGAAAGTTATTCATATTAAGTAACATATTAAGAAACAATCTCCACTTGTTACGCAGGTTTTAGTAACTCCATACTCCAGTCTGTAATCTAAATAATAATCAACTTGTAGACATTAAGGGGAGATGTACGCCCTATACCAGCTCATGTTAATTTTCAAATATTTATGTTCATTTTTCTCAAAGAACTATGATACCTAACGAATTGAAATTTTCAGTACTTCTAAAACATACTATTATACACAAGCCCTGCCACTTTTAAAGATTTCAAATCAATATTTTTGGCTTTAGAAATTTTTTAAGGATACTCAATATTTTTTTAAATTATTTGTTTTTAAAAAAATTTTTATTTTTTTTTATTTTGACCTAGACTTATGAAAGTGGCAGGGCTTGTTTGAATAGGTACGTTATATATATGATATAAATTTCATGAAGATTGGACAACTAGTTCCTGAGAAAAAGGAACATTTATGTCAAAAAAGTAAATTTTCGGTAATTCACAAAACACTTTTATGTATACAAAAATTTTGATTGAAAAGTACCTTTTAAAACATTCCTGCTTCATAGTCTTGTTCCTTGGCCTTATCATCATCAAATAGTTTCTTCCTCACCATTCTTTCCCGTTTCCTAGCTTGCTTTGTCTCTTCTTCACCAGCTTTTTCGGCTTTCCTCACTCGGTCCTCATCAATCTGACGTAGGGTATAAACACAGTTTTGGCCTAGCTTTATACCTAGATCATTAAGCACTTTTATTCTGCCTTGACTTCCTTCATTAAAAGTAATAATACTGTCAAAAACACCAAATCTTAGTGTTTGCAGGCCTACAAAATTTAATTTAGGTATACGCGTCCACAACACAGAATTAAAACTTTCGTTTACATTCTGTGTTTGACCATGGAGACATTTTTTGAGCAGGTCTGGTGAAAATAATATTAAAATATTATTAAAATAATATTAAGTAATATTAAAAAGTGCAAGTTATGTATATTAAAATGCTCAAAACAATATCCTATCATTTGCCATCGTTCAGTGAAACAAGAAAACAGTAACACTACGTTTCGTGATCTGCAATCTGATCTCTTCTTCAGGTGAAGAACTAACCTAATACATAATTACAAACTAACCTAGTTTGTAATTATGTATTAGGTTAGTTCTTCACCTGAAGAAATCAGATTGCAGATCTCGAAACGTAGTGTTACTGTTTTCTTGTTTCACTGAACGATGGCAAATGTCCGGAAAAATCCTGTTTCCTTCACAATCCTTCCATCGTCAAAAATAACCTTTAAACAAAGAATATCCTATCGTTCAGAACGTCTTCGATACGTCTGACCACGGATCCCTGCGCCCGACTAGCATGTTTATAATTTTTTTTTAGCATATAAATATAACCCAAATATATATGTATTATATATCACTGAACTCAGAAAAATCTATACTTTAAGATAAAAATATAAAAAAATATTGATTTTTTTTTACAATATAGGCGTACATCTCCCCTTAAGTTAAAAATTACTCCATAAAAATTGTGTTGTACAGTTAAGTTACTTTGAAAATACGTAACAAAAATAAGATTGAATCAAGACATTATGACAACAAACAAATACACAGTTGTCAGAACTGTCAATAATAGTGATAAACAATATGAATAATAATAACAGTGATTCCTTATGTTAGCGTTTGTTATCGACAAAAAACTGGGTCGAATTGTTTTATAAACGGTTGTGTGTGCTCACGAGACTATTCAATTCGCCAGAGTTCTTTTATAAAATAACAGTTGTAACAATTTTCAATGATTGTGATAAACTATAGGAATAAATTCATTGTACCAGCATTTGTTCCCTAATATGAGAAAGAGCTGGTACGTAATTAGCTGAACGACAGCGAATTGTTCTGTACATAAGGTAGAAATACGCCACACCACGTGTCACGTAACACGTAACAAGCTTTGCCAAGGTTATATGAAGATTATTAAGTCTATAGCTTGAAGTGTTATAATTTCACACTGTAAAATGGCATATAATTGTACTCAGATTGCCTACAAATGTGTTTATTCAGCAATTTTCTCGTTTTCAACATAGTTATTCAAAAGTCATATATAAAAATGTTCTGTTAGCCTCGGCCAAATCCCTTGGGATGACATGTGCTATCATCGAACTCCTTACATAGAAACGATTTCTTTGTCTACATATTAAGCTTTACAAGTATACAGGTCTGTTTGTTTTAGAGATATCATACATATATAATGACAGACAAACAGGAATGAGATTTGTTGAAGTGACAGGCTTTGCTAACGCTCAGCCAGTGAAAAAGAGCTAACACTTGGTAAAGCGATAGCGAAGTGTGTTCTGTAAAAGTCAGCTTTTTTGGTTTGTATCCGAGCGCATACGAGACTATTTTCCAAAACTCTCAGAATTTTTTGGAATATTACTCTCCGCACAATGAAGACAAAACTTGATTTTGCATATCACAATTTAACACAATGTTCTAATGGGGGTTGGTTTGTGGGTAATGACTGGCGAAGATTTACTAAAGTTTCTTATAATTTCTGGAACAAACGTGTTTCTTATAGTTTCTGAACAAATTCTAAAAAATATGCCTAAAATCGACATGTATGATTAAACTGCATTATATTAAATGTAGGAGCTGCTGTTTATTTTTGTTTAAATACAGATATATTTGTATTACTATGAAAATAACTGTTTCAAATAAACAATATTTGGAATTGTCCAAGTCATACGAAGAACTTCGAGGTTAATTACCACTATAAATTTTGGTAATTATGATTGCGCTTAAATTCTTCACAAACTAAACTACAGATATGAGCAAATGGTTGAAAAATGTTGGAATCATACAAAAACATATCTTTCGAGATTTTAAAACTTTGCATTATTATAACTATTATTATTTACAACATTGATGAATTCATATAAAGATAAAACAGTGTATATTGCAGTGTATATGTTAACAGTGAATATAGTTACAAAGATTTAATTTGTACTTTACAGTAATTATGTTCAAATACCAGCACTTATTAATCGAATTTTTTAACTCAGCATTTTTTTTTAAATTTAATAGTTGTACATGTACAGTAATATTTCATGTATACTTCCAAAAGTATTTTCTATGGCACAAGTATTGCATTCAAACGTTTAAAAAGATTTTTAGATATTTTAATAATTTATTCAGAAAAAAACAAAAACATGTTTTCTTCTATATTAAAGTGTTGAAAAAGTATACACTAAAAATAACTGAAAAATAATTAATTAAATATACAAATTAGAGACATATATAACTAAAATATCTACCATACCGCTACGATCAAAAATATTGACATACAAGTACATGGGGTTTACTATTGTTCCAATGGGAAAAAACTCAATGTATTTTCACTGTAATCTACTCTCAATTTTAGATTGTAACAAAATTCCAAAGGGGAGGACATTACCTTTATTATAACGGTTGAACATAGTTGTGTATTTTTTGTCTTTAGAATAGAGTATTTGTATTTTCATTCCAATACAAATACTCACGTTCATAACTCACGTCGTTTTACTGACGTCAAATATTCATGTTTAAGTCAGGGTGAGCTTGTCGAGTCCTGCACAGTGTTACAGTATTGCAATAGTTACTCCATTGTTATCTTTGATATTTTAGTATATTACTCTTATCATTATTGTTATTGTTGTATTATTATTTTTTATTACTTGTTATATCACTACTTGTTATTGTTATTGCACTATTGTTATTGGTACCACTTTCGTTATGTTTCTCATTGTTTTAGTTTTATCTTGTTATATCTGTTTATTTCACTATGTCGTAGGCATGGTCAATTGCTAAACTCGATTTCTCATATTATAATTTTTTATGAGAATTTATTACTGTTCTAGTCATCGTAAGTATTGTAATTTTGCAAAATGGATATACCGTGGGAATGTAAATAAATAAATACACATCTCATTCGTTACTGAATCACTAGTTTTTTATTGAAGTGAATTATTATAGAATAAAATCAACGTCCTAACATAATTCTAAGTACCACTTTTACCCCAACCACTCAACCAGTGAAATCCAACATCGTCAAAATCTCAATCAGTAGAGCTTTTCCTCGGTATTTTCCGACCGGAAGTGTTTTATTGCTCTTTTTCTCGATAATTATATATATATTAGTCGGCGTTGAATTAATATATAAAATCAACGTTCTAACATAATTCTAAGTACTACTTTTACCCCAACCACTCAACCAGTGAAATCCAACATCGTCAAAATCTCAATCAGTAGAGCTTTTCCTCGGTATTTGCCGACCGGAAGCGTTTTATTGTTTTTTTTTCTCGATAATTATATATGTATTAGTCGGCGTTGAATTAATATATAAAATCAACGTCCTAACATAATTCTAAGTACCACTTTTACCCAACCACTCTTTCGTAATTACCGACCGGAAGTGATTTTTTCTCGATAATTATATAGGTACAGTATACAGTTTCATGATAACAAAAATCGTCGTCCTAACTCAATCGAAAACAACACGTTTACCTCAATCACTGAAGTCCAAATTAGTTTGAAGTTCTAATCGGGAGAGTTTTTCAAGTGTATTTTCCGACTGAAAGTAATTGTTTATATTTTTTTTCGATAATTATATACACGTCTACAGTTTAATGACACCTAAAATCAACGTCGTAACTTAATTCTAAGCAGTCATTATACGTCCCCAAGACGAATTTGAACAAAGTGGTCGCTAATTTAAACTGTTCGCCGTGTTACGGTTCAAGTTACTTTGCGACGTCACGTGACCGCGCCCTATAGAAATGCCGTGATTACACTACACTATCGAAAAGGCCGAGCCCAAAAGTATCGTTTGATACTTTATGATTTAAACGAAAGGACAATTATATTTTTAACAACGGTCACTTTAATCAATTAAATCAATCAATTTAATGTTTGTAGACAATAGTAATGATAACCTTTCCCTTTTTTTCCTGCTCCATGCTTTATTTTTTATATGTCTTAAAATTTCGGGGGGGGTCCGGACCCCCTGGACCCCCCCCCCTTCGCTACGCCACTGATGCCGAAACATTACAAAAATGTAACCATGTACGTCATACGTGAGTATATATAGGGGATATGTCTCAAAGGACAAGCATATTGTCTGTGCGATCGCTTCAGTGTGATAATATGATAAAGGGCCATATAGATAACCGTGTAGAGGCGCTTGACGCCCGGCCCTTTCATCGTACCTACACAATAACCTAACGTACACGGTGGGTCGAGAAATCTTGATATTAAAATCTTTTACACGGAAACATTTAAAAAAGATTTACGTTAAAAAATAAATAACATTTTTATTTTGGAATGTTTTCTTAACATCATTTATCTGGATCATATTGACATTTTATTTAAATGGATGTATTTATAAGGTGATAACTTATGCGTGAATTATCAACCGTCTGCACATTTTGTTAATTATCATTTCTGTGCACCATAACATCGTAATTGTTGGCTGAGCGTCAGCGAAGCCTACCACTCTTGGTCAAGAAAAATTAAAATTCATTTTTGTCCCAGATAGCACGTAAGCTTGGTTTTGGCCCTTTCTTAGTTTAGTCGTTAAAATTGAAATTTTGGAACATCCCCTTTAAAACAAATTAAGTTCCTTGAGTTTGAAGTATAATTACAATTCAAAATTGACTAATTTTCCATTTGACTTAACCTTCCAAACTTGAAATTTTGAATCCATTGATTTTAAAAGTTCAAAACGCAACTGAGCCAACCACATAAATGAGCCTAAAACAACTTAGAAACGGATCAACAATGACGTCACCAGTCACTGAAGTGCGACAGTGTTCTGCGCGTGCTTAGTTCTTTGTGTTCTTTTCCTCAACATGGCGGCACCGAGCGTATTCCAGTATAGCCTACTGGTGTTTAGGGACGATTCAAGAAGTGATTCTGTACTTCCTTTCATTGCTTTGACAGTTCAACTACTTTTCTTGAAGAATTTCATTCTAACTATTATCAGGTTAGTTAAAGTTTTGTTTTAATATTCTAATAATGCTTATTTTAAGACTTAAACTACATTACTTTGTCCAATCACTCTTATGAGTTTTAAGGCAGGATTTTTTTCCGTAATGTATTCAAAGAGATCAAAGATACAAATCATTCAGTATAAGTCTATTTATTGAGCTTGTGAAGTAATTTATCTCATGAATTTAGTGTTTTTATAGCACTAGAAAAGACGTTAAATTTTTTTAAAGACGGAAAATTTTTGTAGGGTAATGGATAACTTTCCATTTTTCATGACTGGCGTCTGGAGACACATTATTAGACCGACTCGGATAGGCAGATTCTTTGAAATTTTGTTTCTAAAATTAAATTTGTTAAATCATTGTAAAATTACATTTTTAAGTAATTTATCAATTTTTGTGTATTTTACTATTAAAATCACTTGCACAACAACAGTACAACTTGATTTAAAAGTTATTACTACTTACCAAAATTATTTAATTTTTTTAATGATTATAAACGATTTTTAAATGATTATAAACAATTATAAACGCTTTCTATGCAATCGTTTTAGCTGAAATTCCTTATTTTTAAAAGCATAGGATGTATGGTATGCGTAAATTGGTTTGTTAGCTAAGTTTATTAATTATATGTATAATAATAAACATCAGAGATGTCTTAATTAATCATCAATCAAGTTATATAAATATGAACTACAACTCTGACTTACCGGATGGGCTGATGCTGACGCATGGTCGTAGTAATAGCAGCGAAATTAATTGGTTAAAGCTTTTGACCAGTCATGCATGGCAAATTCGGTATATTTTCAATTAGTTATTAATTAAACGCCCTAATTTTCGTTCACGAAATCACTCGTCCTGAACAGTTCGCGTTATAGTTTAATAATATTAGAATTTGTTGCTATAAGAGATTATTTTATACCAACGAATTCTAATATTACAAAATAGTAAAATACGTGACATACTTTATTTAAATTCTAGTTAAATGTTTTTACTTTTTGTTAAATTTGTAGGTTGGTGAAAATCGACCGCTAATTTTTACAGTTACTGCCACAAAAAACCTATAATATTATTGTTCTAAAAGTAGTTATTCCATTTATGAACACAAAACTACATAAACAACTTATAAATTTATATTCTATATTTGGATGGTTTTAACAGTACTTTAGATTGCACAAGGATAATGATGGTTTAAAAATTATTCCTTTACCGTTATTTCTGTAACGCATGTTTAAATTATGATTTATTACGTACTTCCAAACGTATTGTAAAACAGTATAATATCGAGTGTAAACATTCAACGGGAAAATTAAAAGCTCATTGGTTGTAAAGAATATCTTTCCTTTTACCTAAATCTAGTATAGTCCAACTAGATCCATTTTCATTAATAGGCTTATAACCGAGCACAATCACATTTTTGAAATGATATCTAAACCTGTTAATAGGGCTGAATGTTGTCAAAGACAACCTCAATATATATATGCTCATTTCATTGGTCGAATGATATATGTCGGCAGATCTATCTCAGCAAGTTTATCTCGAAGATACATCATATGATAACTCTATAGACTTAGCTGTAAATCTATTCTTCTCTTGGTTTGCTTACATTTTGAAATATAACAATTACAATTATACATCCTGACTATTGCATTTCATGTCATTCAAATAGACACGTCGGTTTAGTTTATTCAAGCTCTCATATCTCAAAGCATTTTACGAGTTTTATTTTTACACACGTATTTCCAAAAGACGCAATGTAAAATCGTTTTATATAGATGGCCTGTAATATAATTCAATATGAACATATAGTATAATATCCATGTACAATAGTTCTTTTTGAAATAAATAGGAATAAATCTTGTAGGTCCCATGTAAAACACTATATTAGGGTTTTGAATCAACAACAACAAACATAGCCAGTTCTTCTATTTATTATTTAAAGAACCTTTCATTCATCAGTCATGTTACTAAGTGTGTATTTCATTTTTTTGTCACAGGCGGTGTTGAAGAAAATGCTTAAAAAGATGGAAGGTATATACTTCATGTTAATAATAAATTTGACAATTTGTAAAACACACATTATTATTAAAACTTATTACTTATTAACTTTATAGTATTTAGATGATTTTAAAATTCCCCCAAATGTAGGAATATATTATTTGATGGTTAAATTCGTTAAAATTGACTTTTAATTAAACTGAGTCTTCTTTCCCATGTGTCTATGCTTGTAATAAGCTTGCTATTCTAAGCTAACTGTGGAGATTGACTTTAGATTTTGGATAACTTTGATAGTCCAGGCTTGGAACAAGCTAAATAAGTAGCTGCTATGATCTGTAAGCCAATCTTATAACAAAAAAACTGTTAACTTAGTTTCGTAGGCTTGTTTCAAGACTGCTAACTCAGGGAGGGAAGATTGGTACACGTTCTAAACAAGCTTAATTGGGGGTCTGTCTGTCCGCACGCCATCTTGAAAACGGTCTGATCAATAGACTTAAAATATAGCAAGTACCTTCGTTTATATACAACAAAACTGAGTTTGATGATGGTGAATGTCCCTCCAGGGGATTTAGATGAGCACTAGCAAATATTTTTACATTAGTCTTATGGGTAACCATGATGAAATCAAGAAAATAGCAGAGTAAACAGATTTTAACAATGTGTCATATTAACACATAATCTACATTATACATACAATTACCGTATGTATAATGTAGATTATTCATATGGTAAACATAAAAAATAATAAATAAAATCCAATGTTAAATTTTGGTAAAACGATATGATTTCAACGCATTCTTGCGTTGTAGAACTTTTAACATCTTTGCATGAAACATCGTTTCTACATAGACAAGAATTAGTTCTATGGTGGACCATATCAACCATATAATTTGATTGAGCGTCATTAAATCACGTAATAGGCTGTCATAATTGATATTTTGCCCGTCTATGGGATGTAAAAATGCCTTACTATATGACATATGTCTAACTATCTCACCATAGGACATCTCGAGAATGATATCAGCTATGGCCTTGAAATTTTTTGATGAAGCCTTTGCAAGGCTTGTTCTTTGATACTTGGCGAGTTTTAATCCTACCTTGTTTAGTAAGATAAAAATTATCAACAGATCTCATTAATAAAGTATCTATTTATATTGCTAAAATAAATTTTTCATTTTTGTACGATAACTGTAGGCGTCTAAAGTAATTATATTATACGCATATTACTTATTACTTAACACTTCTTACACTTAGATGTGGATTTAAAAGGCCTTCGACTCAAATCAGGCCAGAGCTCTGCCGCACTCGAAGTTCCATTATAAATATAATGAGGTAACCTTTGTTTAGTTTAAACAGCTGATTACTAAAACACTCGTGTCGTTTAACCAGCGTTCTCATTAACCAATAATTATAATAATCATCTGGTATACCCTGCATTCTTTGTGTCGGTAGATCGGAAACCCAAATACATTTTGATAAGTTTTCTCGTAATTCATAAATCACTATCGAAAGTGTATATATTGTTAGCCCACACGAAACCTTGTAACGAATAAGTTACGAATGTTCTTAGAATGTCCTGAATGAGATTTAAATTGACTAATCCCATAGAATACGTTACGTCAGTTTATTCTATACGTTTTAATGTTATAGTTAAAAGGCTAATGTACTAATCAAACTGCAACCGAAAACTCATTTATGGTCAAGACTATTGACTCTTTAAAAAACTATTCCAAAATCTGAAATAATCATGAATAAAATTAACACGATACAATTGTTGTCATGGTAAGTTATCTGATTATTTCTCTATATTAATACTTATTGCGAGGATTTAGTAACACCATACTCTTCGTACTTAATCTAACAAAACAAAATCTGAAGACATTTAGTTTTAAATTTAAATGGTCGTTTCAGAAAAAAAGAATCAGTACGATAAAATTGTTATTATCTTAAATTTGTTTTAACATTTTTATAGTATAGTTTTTATGTGTTTTACAAAATCATGTAAATAAATATGACAGTAATTTGAAAGTTATTCATATTAAGTAACATATTAAGAAACAATCTCCACTTGTTACGCAGGTTTTAGTAACTCCATACTCCAGTCTGTAATCTAAATAATAATCAACTTGTAGACATTAAGTTAAAAATTACTCCATAAAAATTGTGTTGTACAGTTAAGTTACTTTGAAAATACATAACAAAAATACGATTGAATCAAGACATTATGATAACAAACAAATAAACAGTTGTTAGAACTGTTAATAATAGTGATAAACGATATGAATAATAATAACAGTGATTCCTTATGTTAGCGTTTGTTATCGACACAAAACTCAGTCGAATTGTTTTATAAACGGTTGTGTGTGCTCACGAGACTATTCAGTTTGCCAGAGTCTAATATATAAAATAACAGCTGTAACAATTGTCAATGATTGTGATAAACTATAGGAATAAATTCCTTGTATCAGAATTTGTTCTCTAATATGAGAAAGAGCTGACACGTAATTAGCTGAACGACAGCGAATTGTTCTGTACATAAGGTATAAGCGGAATTTCAGGCGTGGCTTCGCGATAAATATATTCGTCCTGTGAATGCAATATTAGGTTTTCAGAGTACCCAAATTATTTGTCCTTCACGATATCCGAATTATTTAGTAGTTGTATATTATTATACAGTATAATGGTAACATATTAATATCGCACATATTTGTGTTAATAAGTTAGAGAAATTTCGTTTCTGATTACTTGCGTAAACAATCAAAAGACAACACACACTGACGCGTTGTTTGTTGGTAAGTACGCTGGCGCGCACAGTCTTATGTTCTCTTCTCAGTGTTCGGTGAGAAAGTGACCGCTCACGGCAGTGCCCGCACCAACGCGGCAACACCGCGGCATCAGTCTCCCCACTGCTCGCTGCCCCTCCACACGCTTCCAATACGGAAGTTACATCTATTTAACTATAGAAATACGTCACACCACGTGTCACGTAACATCTAACAATCTTCCCCAAGGTTATATGAAAATCATTAAGTCTATAGCTTGAAGTGTTACAATTTCACGCTGTAAAATGGCATATAATTGTATTCAGATAGTCTACAAATGTGTTTATTCAGCAATTTTCTCGTTTTAATCATAGTTACTAAAAAGTCATATATAAAAATGTTCTGTTAGCCTCGGCCAAATCCCTTGGGGTGACATGTGCTATCATCGAACTCCTTACATAGAAACGATTTCATTGTCTACATATTAAGATTTACAAGTATACAGGTCTGTTTGTTTTAGAGATATCATACGTATATAATGACAGACAAACAGGAATGAGATGTGTTGAAGTGACAGGCTTTGCTAACGCTCAGCCAGTGAAAAAGAGCTAACACTTGGTAAAGCGATAGCGAAGTGTGTTCTGTAAAAGTCAGCTTTTTTGGTTTGTATCCGAGCGCATACGAGACTATTTTCCAAAACTCTCATAATTTTTTGGAATATTGCTCTCCGCACAATGAAGACAAAACTTGATTTTGCATATCACAATTTAACACAATTTTCTAATGGGGGTTGGTTTGTGGGTAATGACTGGCGAAGATTTACTAAAGTTTCTTATAATTTCTGGAACAAAGGTGTTTTTAATAGGCAAATTCTAAAAAATATGCCTAAAATCGACATGTATGATTAAACTGCATGATATTAAACGTAGGAGCTGCTGTTTATTTTTGTTTAAATACAGATATATTTGTATTACTATGAAAATAACTGTTTCAAATAAACAATATTTGGACTTTTCCAAGTCATACGAAGAACTTCGAAGTTAATTACCACTATAAATTTTGGTAATTATGATTGCGCTTAAATTCTTCACAAACTAAACTACAGATATGAGCAAATGGTCGAAAAATGTTGGAATCATACAAAAAAAAAAAAAACATATCTTTCGAGATTTTAAAACTTTGCATTATTATAACTATGATTATTTACAACATTGATGAATTCATATAAAGATAAAACAGTGTATATTGCAGTGTATATGTTAACAGTGAATATAGTTACAAAGATTTAACTTGTACTTTACAGTAATTATGTTCAAATACCAGCACTTATTAATCGAATTTTTTAACTCAGCATTTTTTTTAATTTAATATTTGTACATGTACAGTAATATTTAATGTATACTTCCAAAAGTATTTTCTATGGCACAAGTCTTGCATTCAAACGTTTTAAAGATTTTTCGATATTTTAATAATTTATTCAGAAAAAAACAAAAACATGTTTTCTTCTATATTAAAGTGTTGAAAAAGTATACACTAAAAATAACTGAAAAATAATTAATTAAATATACAAATTAGAGACATTAAAAATAACTAAAATATCTACCATACCGCTACGATCAAAAATATTGACATACAAGTACATGGGGTTTACTATTGTTCCAATGGGAAAAAACTCAATGTATTTTCACTGTAATCTACTCTCAATTTTAGATTGTAACAAAATTCCAAAGGGGAGGACATTACCTTTATTATAACGGTTGAACATAGTTGTGTATTTTTCGTATTTAGAATAGAGTATTTGTATTTTAATTCCAATACAAATACTCACGTTCATAACTCACGTCGTATTACTGACGTCAAATATTCATGTTTGAGTCAGGGTGAGCTTGTCGAGTCCTGCACAGTGTTACAGTATTGCAATAGTTACTCCATTGTTATCTTTGATAGTATATTACTCTTATCATTATTGTTATTGTTGTATTATTATTTTTTATTACTTGTTATATCACTACTTGTTATTGTTATTGCACTATTGTTATTGGTACCACTTTCGTTATGTTTCTCATTGTTTTAGTTTTATCTTGTTATATCTGTTTATTTCACTATGTCGTAGGCATGGTCAATTGCTAAACTCGATTTCTCATATTACAATTTTTTTATGAGAATTTATTACTGTTGTAGTCATCGTAAGTATTGTAATTTTGCTAAATGGATATACCGTGGGAATGTAAATAAATAAATAAATACACATCTCATTCGTTACTGAATCACTAGTTTTTTATAGAAGTGGATTATTAAATTAAATTAATAGTAATTGAAACAAAATAATTATTCCTTTTAATATCGAACCATTAACTTTCAAAATATTACAAAAATTTAAAACACCTCTCTCTTCTCTAAATATTACAAGCAGAAGAAGGAACTAAAGTTATGATCATAATGACAGCGTATTTTTGCAATATTTTTATAATTTATTCAGAAAAAATAAAAACCATTTTTTTAGATATTAAAATGATAAAAATATATACACTAAAAATAACTACAAAATTATTAAAATTATTAATTTAATATATAAATTAAAGACATCTTCCATAACGCTAAAAATAACTAAAATGCCTCTTGTTACGCTACGATACAAATTACAGGCATACAGGTATAGGGGGTGTAATATTATTCCAATGGGAAAAAGTCGATGTTGTTTTACTGTAATCGATTCTTCATTTTACATTTTAACAAAATTCCAAGGGGTGGGGAACTTACGTTTACTGTAATGGTAATCATAATTTAAACATAATTATTTCTCTTAATATGGAATTAATAACTTTCAAAATATCGCAATATTTAAAGCACCTCTTTCTACCGTATATAATACGAGCAGAAGAAGGAACTAAAGTTATGATGATAATTGATTCACTCATCGTTGTTGTCTAAACGTAAATTAAGTTCACCAAACACTTCTTTAATTTGAAAATAATAAAGTATTTCTATGCAATATTTTAAATAATTTTTAAACAGCTGTAATGATAGATATGGGCCTGTTATTATGAAAAAAAATATCTTCTGTAGAATTAGTATGGTATCAATTTGTTTATGTTAAAATATCATACTTTTAATCATGAAAAAAAAACATTTACAACTAAAGATTTTTAAACAGTTGTGCACTACTATAATTGGCTATGAATATTAAATTTGATTTACATTATTATTAGTGATATGTCGAACAACAAAAACTGGGACAATGGAAAATTCAGCCAAGCTCGGCTAAGAAGGGCAGTGTCCCAAGGAAGCCGTAACACTGCCGAAGATTTAGTATATCGCTGTCTCGTCGATGTTATTGGATACAAGATTTACGGCACTTTGTATAGTGACCACAAACACAAATTTCCACCTTTGCTTTCTTTAAGCATTCAGGAAGTAAATGTATTACAATTACACTGTTTTCATAGTTTAAATACCTTTGTTAGAAGTTGTAGCTACTGGTATTGGTACTGGTAATATATATATAATTGCTTTGATAATTACAACAGAAAAGAGTAATAAAACAACACAGGTAGCAACAAATTTACTTTAAAATAAATTATTTAGTAGCTTAACACAGTTTTGAAAACATGTAATTACGTAATTATATGTCATCAAATCAATTTTTCTCTGATGTCAAATGTCAAAGGTCCGACAGAATGTGATGCAAAGTAAGAAAGTTTGTCACAACTTTATAAAACGCTCTAACAGACTTTAATTAGAATATTAAAATAATTTAATTTAGGAACTTCCATTCCAGAATGAGTACAAACAACCATTCGTATGAGAGAACGATGCTTTATATTTTAAATACTAATTTCGAATATATTCTGCAAATAATTGTAAGATGTTAATCCAGGGTGACGTGATCTGAAGAAATCCTTGTCGGAGTGATTTGGAGGAGGTCCCAATAGAAAGGCGCCAGCCTTATCAACACATTTTTAAACCCCGAATATAATAAAAAGTATTAATGTCCTGGTTGCAAAGGGAATAATATTATTGTTACTAAAAACAACTTGATTAACTTATAAGTTAAAATAGTTAACGAAAGTAGCAGCGTAGAAAGTGAAATCACTCAGACAGGTCGAAAGGAATTGGAAGGGAGGAGGGAGGTGATATATAGGGGGATACTGTGGGTTATCCGCCCCAAGGGACAGTTTGGTGTAACCCCTCTCATGTATACCAATAACCCCACAGCCTGGTTGGCTTCGCAGGCTTCATTCCTGCCGTTATATTACCAGACATTAATGTAAGCAACAACCTACAACTCAGCTCATGTACTCCCTTGCTGTTATAATACGCGTTACATTATTTTGAAATATCTGTGTTTGTATTTAACAGTCAGTGATACTAACATCTTACTCCCTTCGTCTGCATTTGCCTGGATATTATTATGTAATTTAAAACTATGTTGGTTAATAAATTTAGGCAGTTGATTGCATATGTCATAAGCAACTCTTTTAAATGACTGTTATTAACATAAAAGCCTCCATCGTAAGTTTTAAGCCTAGACTGTATTGGCATTAATAAATGTATGACACTTAAGTAATTATGGAAATATCATTTAAACCATAAGTGACAGCTTCGTAATATATTATAATAACAGATTTACAAAGTACTCTTTGCCTGCCGTTCAATATAATTTAAATTTGCTATCGTGTGAACAGTTTGAGTTATGTTAGATTTACAATAATTACTATTTTGGATAAACTTTCACTTTATTGTTTATACAGGGTGATTCAAAACTAAACGGCAATCTCTCGGGAGCTTATTCTATAGTTAAAAAAAGTAAAAAAGTTCATATAACCATATGCCCGGAAACGCTTCGTTAGCGAGTTACGCCTAGCGAAAGATTTCGCCCGGATTTCAGAACCCTTGGTGAAGTCAGGCCGTATAAAAAATGGTAAAGGTAGTTACAAAGATACAAATACGATTGTTTTTTATGTTTTTATATCTGACAAATTTATTAAAATTCGTCCCAGAGCTGTAAATGCAATACTTTCAGAGATATCTTACGTAAAACACAAGAATTGGTGCAAAGAAATAACACATTTTTGTGTTTAACGTATAGAATTACTTCCATAAATGTTAAATAAAGGTCATTTTTTTCTTAAACAGATTTGTTAGAACATTTTAATTCTGAAAAAGATTCATGTGAATTACTTAGGAAAAAAATTAATTAATAGGTATTGAAATTTAGCTTTATTTAAAAATAAAAACAGACGCACAAAAATGCATATTCTTATCTGCATAAAATATTAACTATGTTTAGGTTGTTGTAACAGCTGATCATTTTTTCTAGACAGAACATTAACATAAAATGTATTTACTTTATAAAACTGTAATAATCACCTATAATAGTTGCTCAAAGTGTCCTCCGTTGTTAGCAATGCACGTTTTCGCACGACGAATCCACTCTTTTCTAGCGCGTTTCATAAACGTTTGGAGCATTCTTGATAGTTTCTGCCGCCTCTGTAATGCGATTACGTAACTCCTCTATGGTGTTAATCCGTTTTGAATAAACAATTGACTTCATCCAACCCCATAGAAAAAGTCTGCTGGCGTGAGGTCAGGAGGAACGTGGTGGCCATTTTACTGGTCCATTTCGACCAATCCATTGTCTACCGTATGTATCATTTAAATAGTTTTTTCACATCATTAGAAAAATGTGGAGGTGCTCCGTCGTGCATAAACCATGCATTTATTCTGTTTTGAACAGGAATATCTTCCAAGAGGGTAGGCAGGTTTGTTCTTAAAAAAAATTAAGTACGCTACTCCATTAAGTCGATTAGGGAGGAAAAATGGACCAATCAATTATCACCCACAACACCAAGCCATACATTGACTGAAAATGTATGTTGAAAATGCCTCGTCGCAGTTTCATCTGGGTTGTCGTACGCCCAAGTATGGGTATTACGAAAATTTACAATTCCATTTTCTAGTAAAACAGGATTCATCAGTAAAGAGAATACGCCGAAGAAAAATACTGATGTCGTAAACAATTTCTTCTTAAACCAGCGGCAGAACATCTTCCGTTTATTAAGATCTTTGCGGTAATAAGTCTTGAAACACGTGTTATATGGAATGGGTACAAACTGTGCTTCATGAAGTGTCCGCCATACGCTTGACTGGCAAATATTTAACTGACGTGATAATCGTCTGGTGCTTGTGGTTGGTGATAATTCTACAGCATTTATTATTGCTTGTTCATTATTATAGTTCCTTGCGCTACGTTGACGACCAGTATCTATTCGCTTCGGTTTAAAGCTACCAGTTTCTCTAAGTCGTCTCTCCACAGCTTCAAATGTTTTGCGATCAGGTGTTCTTCGATGTGGAAAAGTATCACGATATTCCTGAACTGCAGCTAAACCATTCTTGTTAACTTTGCCGTAAATCAGTATCATGTCCGTATACTCTTCAAACGAATACATACCATTTACATTATCTGCCATTATTTACTAAGATAATTACATACACTTTTATAAAAATATTTAATAAAATATTTTAAAAATAAATATTTAGTAAAATATTTTATACACTTGTATAAAATATTTCCAAATAATCACAGGATCTCACAAAATACAATCTTCACACGCCACAATACAAAAAACCTCCATAAAGGTTATTCAAATATTACTTCATGAACTTAATTGTTGATCAGCTGATAATGCCAACCTTTGCAAAGAAAATATGACGATAAAAAGTGTTGAATAAATGATCAGCTGTTACTCACAACCTAAACATTAGTTAATATTTTATGCAGATAAGAATATGCATTTTTGTGCGTCTGTTTTATTTTTAAATAAAGCTAAATTTCAATACCTATTATTAATTTTTTTTCCTAAGTATAATTCACATGAATCTTTTCAGAATTAAATTTTCTACAAAATCTGTTTAAGAAAAAAATAACCTTTATTTAACATTTATGGAAGTAATCTTACGTTAAACACAAAAATGTGTTATTTCTTTGCACCAATTCTTGTGTTTTACGTAAGATATCTCTGAAAGTATTGCATTTACAGCTCTGGGACGAATTTTAATAAATTTGTCAGATATAAAAACATAAAAAAACAATCGTATTTGTATCTTTGTAACTACCTTTACCATTTTTATACGGCCTGACTTCACCAAGGGGTTCTGAAATCCGGGCGAAATCTTTCGCTAGGCGTAACTCGCTAACGAAGCGTTTCCGGGGATATGGTTATATGAACTTTTTTACTTGTTTTTAGCTATAGAATAAGCTCTCGAGAGATTGCCGTTTAGTTTTGAATCACCCTGTATAACATTGTTAAAAACTCTTGCGCTGTTACACAATTTTCTTCTCAATAATTATTAGTCAGGAAATCATTTTACTCATAGACCTGTCTGTTTGTTTTGTAATATAGTTTCTTTTGCTTTCCTCCCAAATCACTTTATTTAATATTATGTTTCAGGGAAAATTAATAATAAAGCAGTATGTTAATTCCAAAGTTACTTAATAGTTTATTTTTGCAAAAGTAGATTAGTTGATTAAATACAGTATATTGCCCGAAAATCAAAAGATATTTTAAATGGAATTACACTTAGAAGCCAAATTTGTGCAACAGCCAACAGACAGACAGACAGGGGTTGTAAGCAGCCTAGATAAATATGTTAATGAATGGGCATTCAACGCATTGTGTAAAGAAATGCTTTGAGAGTTTGTTTGAAAACTTCACTTTCAAAGGTTTCAGGGTCCAGAGGATGTGCTTTGAAAGTTTCCTTTGAAATTGCCTTATTGAAGAGGTGGCTTGTATAAAACATCTTTCAGCAATAGGTAATCCGATAGTAGAATATCCCTTTTAGTAGAGTGTTTTATAATCAGCATTGGGATCCAGTGAAGGAATCTAAGGTTCCAGTATATTTTTAACTACAGAAACTTACCTCTTATTCTGTATTATTTTGTATATGAACATAACATTATTTATTTTTGTTGTTAAATATAAAGATTTATAGAAGGCCATATTTTAAAAATTCTTATGAAGGTTGCTTCAAGATATGTCTGACAATACGAGAGCAGAACGAACATCAACATCTGTAATGCATTTAGACGCTGACTTGAATTGCTCTCGAGACACCTCTTCTGAATGTAGTAGCATAAGATACAGTCATTCATCGTTTATTAGCTTCTAAACTTCCAGGAAAAAATTTAGTCTTTGATTGCGATTTTGTTAGGCTATCTCTACCACAGGGAAGAGAAACTTGGAACACAACAACCATCAACACAAATTTTGACAGATTTTCAGTAAAATGACATTTAACGTCAGCTTTAGTGTCGGCCATCTTGGTTGCTGCATCGTACACTTTTACGGTATCTTTTAGTCGTAGAAATATGGGAGATATCTTATTTAAAAAAATGTAACTAATAAACATCCAAACGTTTTTTAATCTGTGTGGGTTTTTCATAAAAAAATCAAAACTTGTTTTATTTAATCGTTTCAAATTAAAAATGTACAGCTTAAAAAACTAATAAGCATTTGGATGAGTGTTGATTATATCCTTAAATAACGTTAGATCAAAATAAGGGCGTAAAAGTGTACGAGTTTTAACATTATCCTTACAGGATAAAATTCAGTGGCATTTCACAACAATAAAGTCTTATAATCTTCTTATACTTCCACCTGTCAAATATTGTTTTATACTTTTAACGTTTCTCCGAGTGGTCAAGAATAGTTTAGGTAAAAATCAAAGCATACAATAGGCAAAACTGAAACATTATAAATTTGTAACTGTTTACAGCTGCCTTTCTCACTTTAACGTTAGTTTAATTTTTTTAAGAGGGGAAGTGGTAGAGTCAGTAGGAATATAACCAGTTAGATTATAGTCCTAACTTCACATTTTATAAAGTAATTTTTCATTTAATTTCAAATTAGACCTATCAAGTATAAAGGGTTAATTAAACGTGGTGACAGGTTCGGATGACGGGGAGTTGCAAATGGGTTACTACTGTTTATTCCATAAAAACGTTTAGTGTGATCAATTAAATGATATTAGCATAGAAAGAATGCGTTTCATTAATTCAATAGTACTCTAATACTTAACAGTAGTAAATTTACCATTGGTGGAGGGGGAGGGATCACCAAAAGTAACGTATACCAAAATATAACTAGATATAACTAGGTACTGTTCTATGTCATCGAGGCGTTAATGTGTACGTTAGAAAATAAATAAATAAATGTGTAAACATTACAAACAAAAAATGCCAACAGAGATAATTTAGTTTCCTCTCCGTTATGGTGGTACTAAGAAAGGGAAAAAAGATTTTCAGGCCATCAGCCGTTGGGGTTGTAAAACCTGAAACTGATTTATCGTCAATCACGAACTGCAAAGACAGGGTTTGCACCCAGGTTCCACAAGGTAGAAACTGTATTGCACCCATTCCTTAGCTGTACTTTAAATGAAATCTGAGCATTAAAATAAAAAAGGAGAGTTTAATTATTATTTTTTTTACTTTCTGATGTAATATCTAGCATTGTATTTCTTGAACATGTTATAAAAACCGTTCACTTTAACTGTATTTTCGAAACAAACTTTATTGTCTATTTTGGTTACTATAAAAATGAGAAGATAGTTTAAGAGTTGAATGCTATAACTACTTTACTGGGTTAAACTATTGTACGTAAATTCCTTGCTTAAAGTTTGTAACTAACGTAGGAAGGTTTGAAAGGACAGCAGGATTTCGAACATTTGCCATCGTTATAAGTTACAAAAGGAATAACTCAACGTTTCGAGGATTGGAATCCATCCTCTTCGTCAGGTGGGGGAAGTATTAATACACTCTAAAAAAAAGAACAGATAACAGAAAAGAAGGGATTCCAATCCTGGAAACTTTGTGTTATAAATTTTGTGTAAAAGGGTCCGAAATCCCGTTGTACCTAAATCGTATATTTTATTATTCAATTTAGCTCATTTAACAATATGCCTCTAGTTAGACAATATTACTCACTATTGTACTATGAGAAAATGATTATTCAACAATATAGATAATGTAAAATAGACTCAGTAAACAAAGCAAAGAAGATAAAGTTTTTAATTAAGTTTTTATCCGGAGTGCGACCAATGTTTTGTGTATTGAGCAGGTATGCAGAGTGATTACAGTCTGTTTGATCCAGAAGGCCATAACATTCGGAGAACTTCTTTAACTTTGTGAGAAACTTGTGCTTAGTCAGGACGTCTCGCAACTTAGCAGCCGCCAGAACAGCCAGCTTAGCTTTACTTCCCCAGAGTGAAGCTGGAAGTCAGTAGCAGAAACTTTTCGTACTTTGGCCATAAAATGTACAACTACCTACCTACTCGGTAGCTTAAGGAGCACAACATCGTTGTCTGGTTTTAGATCTAAAGTTAAGGATTTTGTGATATCCAGTTGTAAGTGACTGTTGTTTTTTCTATATTTTTTTACCAATCAGAATTAGATTCTTTATAGTTCAAATAAACATCAACACCAATCATAGTTTGAGTCAATCATAAAATAACTCCCTCTAATTTAAACAGACTTGTTTCTTTTTAAAGCATTATACTGAGAGGAGCTCTAAATAAAAATTCATTTTTATTTATTTAAGTTATTAAATGTCTTAAAAAACTAAACGATACACAATCATTTTTAAATGAAGAAATAAACCTTGGATTAATAATATAATATAATAATAGCTGCATTCAGTAAAAAGCGTCTGGTAAAGTACATTTAAATTACTCAGCGTGTAAGGCGAACAAGAAAATGACAAGAAGAGCATGATGGCTTACCATATTGTAATAAGGGCTAAGGGCGTGACAAGGGTTTGCCCAGCAGTACCCTCTTGGTATGGCACAATTGCTGAAGTAGCGTTTATATCACGTCCTTATACATAGTAAGGGACATTGTTACGTGAATAGAAATCTGTGGTCAGTAATGTCTTTGATTGTAAAACTGCTAATAAAAGACCCAATTGCCTCGTAAGTTTCATGACAATTTTATACGGTATACAATATTTTTTGGCGCGTTGTTTTGCATTAGTCTATAACCAATTAGAACTCTTGGCTTTTTCAGGTTCTATATTTTTTGTGAGATCACATAATTTGGGTTTAAACTTTTAGATAAAAATTAAAAAGAATAATCTAACTCTTTTTATTTTTTACTGAAGCCGAAGACAGAATTTTGCCTGAGAATTAAATTGATGTCAACGGCGTTACTTTTGGTTAGGGTTTAAAATGAGGGGGTTGAAATACCAATCGCTTGATCATTTTACATTTTAGCTTGATACAACTGAAAGCAAATGTTAGATGCCTAATATTAAAAGTTAATAAAGCTTGTAAACTCCGAATCCCATTGAGTGATGAAGATATAAGTATTATTTTGCTATCTGAGGGTTGGTTATAAATTTTTAAAAGTACATGAATATGATCTATGAAAAAACCTACCATTTTATATTTGTAACCCTTTCGATATTCACCAATTTGGACCGCCACTAAAACTAGCACGGCTGAAGATTATTATCTTTATTTGGATGAATTCTTGCCTATATTTTACAAAAACCTGAAATGTGAGCTTATGCAATGCAAAATGGATCTTGGTTACAGTCAATATAAGTACAATGTTACCTTGGCTTTTATTCACTTTTAAAAATTAACACAAAAAGCATTACGAACTTTTGAATAAGGCGTGCATTTAAATGACGCATACATAAAGCACATAACAGCCAGAAAACATGTTTACATCAAAGAGGGTCTCCACAAAGAGATTTCTTCTGTTATTTACAACACTAACTGTTTAGAAATTCTCTCTGAGGCAGAGCTTTTTGCACCTCTTAATTTTCCTAAGAGTTTAAACATATCCTCCGTATTAGGATCAACGTTGCTTTGGGATCAAACGGTTCTTTTGAAGCATCTCTGCTGAAAGCCGATAAAAGAAACGTTTCACAAAAATGCAGTATTAAATAAATGAATTAGCTGCTATATTCAATTTTAGTTATAACTATTCACTAATATCATGGTCTTGCACAATTTGTGTGAAATAAAGTCATTATTATGTTCAAGAAACGGTTCGAAATAACTTAAACCGATTTTCCGTCAGGTGAGTCTTTCGAAAATTATTTAGTCATTGTCCTTCAAGATACCATTTCTGAAGATAGAAAATGACAAAAATGTTTTGATCATTTTGGAGAAAATGTAAAGCAGTATTTGGCAGTCAGTATCTTTTAAACAGACCCACAAATATAGGAATGGAAAATAATGAGATAGCAATTTGGATTTATGTGAAAGAAGTTGTATGGTTTTATACAACAAAATTAAATTTGAATAAAAAATACAATTTAATTCTGCAAATGTTTCTGTAAAAGTAATGACTCATACAGACACTGTAAAATACAAAAATTGTACCTACAATAATTCCTTGCGCTTGTTTAAAAATTTACCAAAATTACAACTCTAATGCATTTAGGCATGAAAAATGGAGTGAAAAATGTTTTTAATATTTGGTCTATATTTACTGAATTCTTTAAAAGGCAAATGACTTTGCTAAAATAAACCAAACCAACAATAATTATTTGAAACACTTAAAAATTATGTTTTCTCTTACTAGAATATCAATGGATCAATATTCCTATAGAGGATTGCCATGACACGCTGACACATGTATAAGATAAGGAAAAGTGTAAAATGTGTGAAAGTATAAGATAAGGGATAGTACGAGATAAAGGTAAGTATGAAATGACAAAAAGTTTAAGGTGAGTAAAATTGTAAAGTGCGAGGAAATAAAAGATTAGGGAAGGAATATAATAAGAAAAAGTAAATATTAAATTAATCGTACAATAACGATTAAATATTTATATAACAATTTGAATGAACAAGCTAATTTAAATTCATTCTATTCATTGAAAATAATTTTATAAACAAGCAATAATTTTTTATACTTGATATTAAAAAGGCGATAATCCACCCCCCTTCCATTAAAGAAATATTTTGCTCCTTGTATCATTACTGGTCTTTATCACTTCCAAGACGTGTTTAAAAGGGTAATATTATTGTGTAATGATAAATACTTCGACCAACATAACCTCCAGCTGGAGAGCGATAACAGCAGTAAACCTGATCCCTCAGCAAGTTTTATGGGTTCCTTGTACCACAACTCAGTAACTGAGCTTTACAGGTATTTATATCCGTACAGGCCCCTGCCGTTCTTAATCTATTCTAGCTTATGGAAATACCACACATTTTACAGCAATGATAAAGAAATTCCTCCAGATAGATATAAAATGGTGGTAAACATAATTCTGCAGAACGTTTTATGGCTTAGTTTCACCACAACTCTTACTAACTGAGCTTTACAAGTATTTATGTCCAAACGTAAATCTTCACGGGTTCCATACAGCTCTTCTTCTTCTCAGGTTTAAAGAAAAACAACTCATTTTATAGCAGTGATAAATATTTGAAAACAAAATAGTCTGCCAGACAGAGAATAACGCTAAACGTAATCTCTCAGCTCGATTTACGGTTTCATTTGGCCGCAACTTTTATTAGCTGGCTTATTCATGTACATACCTAAAGCTCTACAGGGTTACTTTCATACCTTTCTCTCAATTTACTGCAAGAAATATCACTCATTTTGCAACAATGAAAAACTTTGAAAACAAACATTTTTTCAGACAGACAATAACGGTGAACTTCTCAGCACGATTAAGAAGCAGCCTTTACTAACAGGGCTTTACAGATATTTATGTCTATATAGCTCCTCCCTCTCTATTTTTCTCTTCTACGTGAAACAGGTACCACAAATTTTACAATAATTATGAAAATTCTGGCCAAAAAATCTACCAGTCAGGCCACGTTTTATGGTTTCATTTTGGCGTTAGACTTACTAATTCAGGTTTACGGGCAGTAATGACTGAACGTACAAAAACAGGCTCTTCCCATCTTTTCTTCTGTTACAGCTTAAGGAAATACAAAAGATTTTGCAGCAGTGATGACATTCTAACCTATTACGCCATTATAACGTAGAAATAATCCATTATAGCGTCGTTTGGCTTCATTTTTGTTGCAGCTCTTACTAACTTATCTCAGTAGGTATTTATGTTTGATGTCTGTTTCCATTTCTTGCTTAAATAAATAAATCCTTTTTACAGTAATGATGAACTATATGTGTCACAAAACTTTTTTGACATACAGGGTGGAGCGCGGTAATTTGCTTTTTTGCACTGCAGGCTGTGGCGGCACTATTGGTCGAAGAGAGGGGAAAGTGGGCGTGGCTTATAGTGGCTGACTGGAGATTTGTATTCCTCCGCGTTTCAGTTGCCATCATGCAGTGGACACGATAGGAGAGGTCGTTTTGTGTTGAAGCGTATTTTTCAAATGCCCACTCGATCATTGCAGTGCAGCGTGCTTTTCGTTTACGATTCGCTGTTCCCCCACGCGGACGTGTTCCTGGTCGGCAATCAATTGTAAATTGGGTAACTGCATTCAGAACAGCAGGGAATGTGTCATGTGTACGAAGGGGACCTCAGAGAAGGATTACAAAACCGGAAAACATCGATAGAGTTAGAGCAGCAGTACTGCAATCTCCAAAACGCTCTGCTCGGAAGCAATCACTTGCTCTTGGCATTTCAAGACGTTCTCTCCACCGGATTCTTCATGACGAACTGAGATTTCACCCGTGTATAAAATGTGCGTGGTCCATCAATTGTCAGCACGAGACTATTTGACACGGCGTACTTCTTGTGAAGACACGCTTGCAAGTATACCGCGTGACGCAATTGTATTCTTTTCTGATGAGGCACATTTTCACCTCAGTGGGTGTGTCAACAAGCAAAACATGCGCTACTGGAGTGAAACAAACCCCAGAGAAGTCCACTAGAGACCTCTGCATTCGGACCGCGTCACTGTGTGGTGCGCCATATCACGAGTAGGCATCATTGGCCCTTACTTTTTTCAGGGTAACCGTCGTGCCATAACTGTGAACTCCGAACGGTACTTGACTATGATACGGGATTTTTTTCAGCCGGATCTTGAGGCAATGCAATTAGAGGATACGTGGTTCCAACAGGATGGTGCCACTGCACACACAGCGAGGGTTACCATGAATAAAATTGTTTGAGGCAAATGTTTCCTGGACGGCTTATCTCTTAGAGGGGTGATTTGAACTGGCTCACGAGACTTATTCCTTTGGGGTTACCTGAAGTCGAAGGTGTATATCAACCGTCCCAACACTTTGGAAGACCTAAGGAACAATATTGAGGCTGAAATTGGCAGAATACCAGTCGACATGCTTGTTAGAGTTAATGAAAACTTCAGAAAACGTATGCAGCAGTGTGTGTGGATGCCGAAGGTCGACATTTGCCAGATACATTATTTAAAACCATGTAATTTAAAAATTCCCTTACTGTTCAATATAATTAAAATAAAAAATAATTTTTTTGTAAGGTTCATAATTTTTTTATTTCATTTCCAAATCAGCAAATTACCGCGCTCCACCCTGTATAAAGATTAGCGCTAAACTTATTTCTTCAGGATGATTTATAAGTAATTTGGCTGCAACTCATCTTAACTAACATTTAAATATATTTATGTTCTAACTTAAAATTCTGCAGGGGCTTCTTTATATTTTCTGGTTTTAAGAAATAAAACAGATTTTACCGAGTAAATAATCTAGGCATCAACATTTTCTTGCCAAACTGATGATAGCGGCAAACTTAATCCTTCAGCACAATTTATGATTTAATTTGGCATCACCTCTTCTTAACTATATTTATGTTCATACTTAAATATTTGCAGGGTTTCTTTCATATTTTATTGCCTTAATAAACAAACCAGGATTTACAAAAAAATAATCTGAGCATCCAAATCTTCATTATAATGCGAAAAAATAATGTATAGTTTCATTATACTGCGACTCTTCTTAACTATTTCTTTTCAAACTTAAAACTCTGCAGGGTTTCTTTCATATTTTATTGCTTTAATAAATAAACCAGGTTTTACAAAACAATAACCTGAGCATCCAAATCTTCTTTCCAGACTGATGATAGCGGCAAACTTAATCCTTGACCACGATTTATGGTTAATCTGGCCGCAACTTTTCTCATCTGAGCTGCAATGGTATTCATGTTGAGATGTAAAGCTTCACAGAGTTTCTTTTATATCTTTCTTTCAATTTTCTTTAAGAAATACTGAACGTTTTACTGAATTTATATAAACATACTGAACAACAAAACCTGCCAGACACGGAATAGCGGCAAACATATTACCTTTGCCACGATTTATCGTTTCATTTGGCCGCGACTCTTACTAACTGAGCTTTACGGAAATTTATGCCCTGACATATATTCCTACAGACACCTCGTATCTCTTCCTCTCTCCTCGCTTAAAGAAATACAACACGTTATGGTAAAGATATTGTAAAGAGCTATGAGTTCCTTTTCAGACAACAGTAACAATAATATTCCTAATCACTCAGTACATAAACGGTTCAGTTTGGTTAAAATTCTCATTGATAAGGAATTACTGCACACTTTAGAATAGACATTTGTACTCTTCTACTAGATATGGCTAATTTTAGCAGAACTGGTGAACTATGTTGAATTCCTCAGTTAATTGAATATATTTTTATTATGTTTATTTACATTTAACATGTTAATAATAAATTACATTAGTTTTTTGATTAAAAACTAACCACAAATCACTTTAAACATATGGCTCTCTTAAGAACTATTAAATAAATATACAATTCATTGAAATGACTACTCTGATAGAATACTCAATATTCAATATTTGAATAATTAGTGTTTAGTTTTATTAAATGCATGTTTAGGAGTTTTAGGAGTAGTGTGCATGCTTGTTGTGGTTCGTGACTTTGCGTGTCACAACGCTCTGGTATGATTTGTTTATTTTAACCTAGAGTGTAGTTATGTGTTAGGTTATGTTTCCACCTGAGGAAGAGATCAATTTCAGACCTCGAAACGTACAATTTCTGATTGTTCTGTATTACATAATATTTAAACAACAATTTATTAAACATTATAAGTCAATGAATCAATGAGAACCAACAGTTTTTAAAGTACTATTTAACACAGCGACTACATAATCAACGTACATTTTTACTAAGTAAATATAGATTGCTGCACTTAAAAATTGTACAGTTTCATACAATCTATTGTCTATACATAATGTGTATCCACTATGTGTTGGTATAAAAAATATGTTCACACAAACAGTCTGATGATTAAAGAACCTCTCAAGCTCAAGTTTCAATATGTTTCACTCAACAGGAAGTGAACTGTTTTAATAGTTAGTTAGTTTGTGTGGATAATTATTATTACAAAAATGATAAAAGCATTATAATATAAAAAGTTTTAATTTTAAAAAGACAACAATATGAGTAACTTTCATTAGGAGGCATACAAGCGAAAGTACTGTGTTGTTTTTTATAATATTGGATTACAAAATTTATAACACAACGTTTCGATTGAGATCAATCGTCTTCGTCAGGTGGGTGAGGTATTAATACGTACAACTTTGTACCTTGTGCGGTAATTTAAAACGTATGCAGTTTTAAACATGTCACTCCGCCGACTCTAAATGACTGGGCTAACATGACTTGTCGGCAGACCAGTAAGCACAGTAGCACAGTGACGTGTTTATTTACGCTTATACAGACATACCACTTCAGTATTTTATAGTTAGAGCTTCACTTAATGTGATTAAAAAGAAGCTAGAACTACCCCCTGTAGTTGTATCTTAACTTTTCTAGAATAGAAGTTGTAACTTCACTTTTGGTGTGGATTAAAGTATAGTTACATCTACCTACCTATAGATATATCTCCCATTATTTTGGAGTCTGTAGATAGGCACACTTCACTTTTATGTCTTGCGTGACTTTTAATGGCGATGTTTATGCAAGTACGGGGAAAGAAGAGTGTACGGTGAAAGAAGAGTATGACTAAGTGCAAGGAGCTGATGCGGTTTGAAAGTGAGAATATAGACTTTTTAGCAGAACAATTTCCTACCGCCTAGTGACGAAACTCGGGGGAAAGCACTCACTCCAAGACAACGATTGGAGATTTTTCTTCGTTATACAGCTGATCCGGGGTTTCAAAGTGGTGTAGCAGAAGATATTGGAGTGGACCGTTCGACAGTTTGTAAGAACATTAATTATGTGATGAACTGTAATTTTGGAAAACGCAGACAACTGGATACATTTTCCTTCTACAGTACAAGAAATAAATAATGCAAAGTTGATGTGGCAAAGAAATTTTGATTTACCAACTGTTGTAGGTGCATTAGATTGCACGCATATCGAAATAAAAAAAACCATCAATGTTCGGTGATGAGTATAAAACCGGAAGGGTTACCCCAGCATCAACGTGCAAGCAACATGTGGACAGTCAAGAAAGGTTCACTAGCGTTGCTGCAGAGTGGCCAGGATCAGTGCACGATTCTAGAATATGGAGAAGGAGTCATGTTCGGGATATTATTTCTCGTTATGACGGTGCTGCGTGTTTACTTGGTGACTCTGGGCTATGGTATTTCTCCTTGGTTAATCACCCCGTTCAAACCTCCTCAAACCGATATTCAGCGTCGATTTAATCGTGTTCATGCAAAGGAAAAGGGTGGTGATAGAAAGGGTGTTTCGGACAGTTTAAAGAAGAGATTCCCGATACTTGGCAACTGTGTTAGATTGTCTCTAGACAGAGTTACCAAAAGTAATTGTCACCTGTACTGTGCTGCACAATGTAGCTAAACACCTCAGAGATCCTTTAAATTTTGAAGACGACGCGAATGAAGATGGGTGTAACGAGGATGAAGGAGGCGAAGAAGTGTTCGAAAACCAAGCAACAAAACAACGTGGCGAACAGAAGCGGAATGAAATGCTGGGTTTTATTTAAATGTAAGTAAATTGTACAAAAAATAAAATTGTTAAAAAGTAAAGAGACTTTTTTGAAAACCTAGATTAAAATACAACCATACAAATACAAATAAAACCATAGGCCTAGTAACAAATGTGCAGGGCCTTTGACATAACCCACAGCTCAATGAACACTGTTGGCAGGCATGCACATAACCGCTACGTGGTGCATTCATGCCATGTAAGCTATAAATCTTTTTTTTTTTTTTTTTTTTTTTTTAGGATAAGGATAGTTTATTATTGGGTAACTGGAGTTGGGTTTAAAACTAACCCGCTAAGTTACATATTAAACATCAGATTAAAATGAAATAGTCATCAGTTTGAGTTTTCTTTCTCAACTGTTCCTCCTTTCAACTTTTGTAACTCAATTTTTTTCTTTTTCAATTTGAATTTTCTGTAATTCTAACTGTTGCAAGAGAACAAGTCTCTGTAGTTGCGGCGTATTCAAATCTTTTGTTTCACCTGTTTCGTATGCCAATAGTTTTTTGTTTGCGGGCCTTGTATACGAGTTGTCAGCTTGAGTTCTCAACTTTTTCTCAGGTTCAGATTCATGAGGTTTGGGTAGTTATTGCGATTGCGGCTGCAGCTAAGTTTTTCCACTCGTCACTGCTGTCATTTCTTGTCGCTTCTACTGAGGTTGACTGACATGCTCCAGCTGCAAAAACCTGCCTGGTACTTTTGTAAAAACTGGGTTTTCAGCCCCTCACCCAATAATGCCAAAAAGCATTTTTTCCCACTCACGTAGTTTAATTTTTTTTATTTCCTGTAGCTTTCACATCAGATTTCTTTTTTATTTTTGTTTTCATATTTTGGAGCATTTTGTTCATTTGAGTAGCATTTACTTCATTTCCTGTAGTTTGGGAATACGTAGAACACAAGGTTTCCCACGCTTTCTTCTTTTCTAATAAGACTTTGGGAACCTTGACTTTTTCCAACAACACAGTATTATTCTGATAATATTTTTACAAATAGCTCCCTATCCGCAAACCAATTTCTTATCAACGTCTCCTTCATCTTCAGATGATGTCATGATACCTATAAACAGGATAAGCAAGAGAACACGAGTGGTAACAGGAACTCAGAAGAACACGACTCAGAACGGCACGTGAGTTGTCTGTATGGCCTGCGCCGCACTTCACCGCTGCAGACTGGAAGAGTGCGGAGTGGGGGAAACAAGTCTGAACATGAAAAGTAGCTGCCTGCATCTACACTAGAGTTGTATCTACCCGTAGTTGTATCTCCAATTTTTATAGAATAGGGTAGTTGCAAACTACGGAGTGTTAGCGCGTGTTTTATCACTCCAGTTTGAGATAAAGCTATCACTACACTGTAGTGTCTACTATGAAGTTGCTACGTTTTAATCACTTCACTTCACGATGTCACAGAGTTATGTATCGATGGATCTGATCCGTGTGTACGACTTGTGTCAGATATTTGCTTTGTATGAGAGAGACAGAGAGAGAACTCAGTACTCAGCATAGTTGTGTGTACTCACACGTCCGTCTGTCTTGTGTGCATTCCTTCGTCAAGCGGTGGTTTGTTCCAGACACCGTATCTGGTCTGCTAAAGTGTATTACTCCTAATCAATATTTACTCAATTGTACCTAATATTCTCATATTTTCAGAAGCAGTTTATTATTTCACATCGTATAGTCCCATAGGTTTG